>NW_020950239.1:560282-600579 GCF_900497805.2 Vombatus ursinus | reverse complement strand
GAAAGGAAGGAAGGAAGGAAGGAAGGAAGGAAGGAAGGAAGGAAGGAAGGAAGGAAGGAAGGAAGGAAGGAAGGAAGGAATGAAGGAAGGAAGGAAGAGAGAGAGAGAAAGAAAGAAAAAAGAGAGAAAGAAAGAAAGAGAGAAAAAGAAAAAAGAAAAGAAAGAAAAGAAAAGAAAAAGGGAAAGAAGTAAGGAAACAACCATTTATTTATTGAGGACCTAAGAATGGTGCTAAGTGCTTTAGAAATATTATCTGTGCTGATCCTCACAGCTATTTTGGGAGGTAAGTGCTATTCTTCTCCCCATTTTACAGATGAGGAGCCAGACAGAAGGGTCACATACAGCCTGTAAATGTCTAGGGCAGGGTTTGAACTCAGGTCTTCCTGACTCCAGGTCTACTGCCCTGCCTTGTTGGGTGCAGGCTATTTTTATAGTTATCTTAATACCTCACTAATTCTTCATGATTACATTAGGTGACATTCTGGGCTACCAGGCTATGGAGGAAGGTCAAGGATCAACACTCTTACATGTTTTTCATATCTATTCATGGATGAAATAAATATTTATTATATCTAATATTCATCTTGTATATTGAGTACTTTTTTTTTTAGAAGGGACCATCTTGGGAACACAATAAGCATGGGCTTTTTTTTTTTTTTTTTTTTTTTTAGGGATTCCCCTCTGGGATCAGGCCTCCTCCCACCCCTCATAAACTCTGGTCCATGTGAGCCCATAATTCTTCCCTCAATTGCAACTTGGCTGGGGGTGCTGTATAGGTGAGATATGAGGGACTGGTTTGCGATCAACCTCAAATGCTTAATCCTTTTTTGGGGGAGCCCTATTTATAATTGATTTTCCTAAAGTGCAGTTCCAACCATATCACACACACCTACTCAGTAAACCCCGGGGCCTTTCTATTGCTTCCAGGATTAAATACAAAATCTCAATTTAATATTCAACTCCTTCATACCTAGTTCATGCCACCTTCCCAGTCTTCTCATGCTTTTCCCTTTGCCATGGACTCTTGAAATAACATTAGCCTCCTTGTTCTACAAACAAAAACTCAATTTCTTGGCTCTGGGAATTTTCTTTGGCTATCTCCCCTTCCTGGAAAGCTCTCCATGCCCAACTCTATCTCTTGGCTTCACTGTTTTGCTTTAAATTTCATCTAAAACCTCATCTTCTTCTGGAAGTATTTCCCACTCCTTTTAATTCTAGTGATTCACCTCTTTTAATTAGTTTCTATTTATCCTGTATATACAGTAACTGGTTTATACGTATTTGCCTATTGTCTGTCCAAGTAGATTGTGAGCTCCTTGAGGGAGGTGATTGTCTTAGGTCTCTTTTTTATATCCCCAGCATTTAGCACAGTGCATAGTACATAGGACATGCTTAATAAATTGTTATTGACTAAATAATCCCCAGAGATTCTGACTCTATTCTCAGACTGTCCTCTGTTAATTATTTCCCATTTATCCTACATATAGTTCGCTTTGTATTCATTTTTGTTTGCATGTTGTTTCCCCCATTTAGTTGTAAGCTGTTTGAGGCCAGGGATTGTCTTTCGCCTCTGTCTGTATCCCCAGAGTTTAACACAGTGCCTAGCACATAGTAGGCACTTAATAAATGTTTCTTGATTGATTGATTGCCTAGCCAAGCACACATTCCACACTACAGTATCTGTCATTGCCAATATGAGTGGAAGATAAGGAGAGGGAAGAGAAATCTCCTTCCTCTTTGCAAGCAAAAGATCCAAATGAAAGAAAGCACTAGAAAAGAGTTATAGGAGAGACAGAGAAATTGCTGCAGCTTTTCTTATGAACGGCTGGGATTTTTATTTTGGTGTGGAGCCTAGAGGGAGAGATTCCTTTCCAAGAATGTCTACCCCTGAGGCTCAAACACCAATCATTGTTGAGACAGCCTTCTAACCACTGGGGACAAATCAAAAGTTGCTGTATCATCCTAGCAAGCTACTAGGATGCATTTCCCTCCTCATGGAACCAGAGCACAAATCCGTGTCCATGGGAAGTGCCCTAGTCCACCAAATCATTGTTATTGCAAAGTAAGAGTTCTTTCTGGGACTCAGTTTCCTCCCATATAAAAAGAAATGGTTGGACTCAATGATCTCTAAGATCATCGGCTAACCACGTGTTGCACTGACATTGTCAGAAGATTAAAAAGCCTTGAAAAAGGGCCCCTGATCTGAGTGGGCCCTCAATGATAAAGGACAAGAATCCCAGGAGATAAAAAGGCATGACAAGGTTGTAAGCTGCCCTGGAGGAAGGAGGACTCCCTCCAACCCCACCCCCACCATGACTGGGGTCATAGATGTATCACACTACAGAAGTATTAAGGCTGGCCAAGTCAGAACTATCATATTTCGCATTTACAATTTAGGAGTAAAGAAAATCCCCACAAGCATAAGGCCTTTAAATTCTTAGCCTTTGCAATAAATCATAGTTCTTGAATTTCAGATCAAAGGATAAAACTGGAGTGAATCCAGAGCCTTAATGGAGCTAAATTTTAACACACAGCAATTCACTTATCCATTCACCTTGGAGTATCTTTAAAAGTGTTCGTTGGTACCAGTTTTGGAGAAAACCTAAGGGCAAACAAAAAAAAAATGATCTCCTAAATGTTCCCAATATGCATTTTAAAGAGATACACTAAGATGGTCAATATACTCACTATATCACTTGGCGGGGGTGGGGGGGGAAGAGAAGAACTTGTAACTATGTCATTCATCAGTTCAGACATTAATGTGATATGAAATTGAAAGAATGCAATATTTTCTAGTTCATCTCCCTAAATGGTAAATCATAATGTCGCTGTCAAATAGTCTATTAAAAGCAATAAAAGATGGGCTTTGAATTTAACAGTGACATAATTTTACAGGCTTTGTAGAAGTTCTACTGGAAATGAACAGAGGTTTGGCAAGTCAGAGCAATCTGCCATTTGGAAGATTCTTAAAATCCTACTTTAAATGCATGCATATCTGTATAGTTAGCTAGCTTACTAGCTAACTAGCTAGCTATCCTTCTGCTTAGCCATCTGTTATATTCATGCATCGAAACAAAAATTCCACTCACTCTTTAGTCTGAAATAGTTATCTTACCTTTCTTTACTACTCTTTCCCTCTTTGAAGGAATATACATATTAGTTTACCTTTTAAAAAAAATCATAGCAAACTATATTCCTAGGAGGAAAATCAGAAATCAGTTAGCAACAAGTGGTGTTCTGGTCATGGAGTCAGAAAAACTAGGGTTCAAGTCTCTCCTATAACACATAACTGTATGTGTGACCCAGGACAAGTCACTTAACCTCTCAATACTCCAAGAAACCCTAAGATCACAAGGGACTGATCTGCATTGCTACAGGGACTTTCTGCACTGGGAGTTTCCTCTACTAATGAAACCAGAAGTCCACCACCATCACAACAACAAAATCAGGAATCAAAATGACTGTTTTTGTAAAAATGAAAAAAAAAAAGTTATTCCACAGTACTATAAAAAAAAATCCATATGATTTTCATAAAATCATGGAATTTCAGCTTTGGGAAAGACCTGAACAGAAATCCAGCTCACAAGATAGCTACCCAACAACTGGTCATTGGGCTTTCAGTTGAGGACCTCTACTGAGGTGGAATCCATTGTTATTGTTACGTCATTTCAGTCATATCTGACTCTACATGACCCCATTTGGGATTTTTTTGGCAAAGACAATGGATTGGTTTGCCATTTTTTTCCTCCAGCCCATTTTACAGATGAGGAAACTGAGGCAAACAAGGTTAAGTGACTTGCCCAGGGTCACCCAGCTAGTCAGTGTCTGAGGTCAGATTTGCACTCAGGAAGGTGTCTTCTCACCTCCAGATCCATCACTCTATCCACTGTGTCACTAACTGCCAAGGAAAAACCATCTAATAGAGCAGATAGCTCTATTGGTTAGGAAATAACTTCCTGATACTATGCCTAAATAGGTCTCACCAACTTCCATCTACTACAGTTAACTAGTTCTGTCCTTTGTGGCCAGACTGAACAAATCTAATACTTTTTTTTTCCCATGAAACTGCTCTTTCAATATTTGAACCAGCTATTTATTATGCATGTGAAATCGTGCTTGACTCAAACAAATCTCACTCTCCACTGCTACCTCTATCCACGGTCATCCTTGGGGCTTCAAAATTCTCTGGAGGTCCCACATGGTTGGCCATCCCTCCAGGGAAACTAGATCTTGTTTGTGTGTAACCTTCCCTCCTGAATGTCTAGCTACTCTCTCTCCAGCTCTTCCTCTTGGACCCATGTGGAACCCTCTTTTAAAGAATAGAGCTTAGAAGGATGAATTAGCTATAAAATGAATTATCGTTCATCTATTATCTTTCTCAAAATGGTGTCAGTATGGGGAGGAGCCAAGATGGAGGAGTGCAAGGTCGCCATTGCCAAACTTCCTATAAAACCTCTACCACAAAATGACCAGAGAAAACCTCTTAGTGGAGAAATCCACAAAAAGTAATAATGAATCATATTTTTCAGCCCAGGGCTGATTTGGAAGAGACAAAAAAAGTGTGTAGAGACCAAAGTGGAGGTTGGCCTTAGCATAGAGGAATAAAAGCAGTACAGGATGTGGGCTGTGGCTGAGGTGGCAAGGAGCAGTTCCTGTAGATGGTAAGAAAATGTGAACTATCTCAGCAGGAAAAAAAAAACTGACCTGGAAAATAGGTCAAGGAGAGATAATTGAAAAATCATTAGACTACCTGAAAGCTATAATTAAAAAAAAAAAGGAGCCTAGAAATCATCTTTCAAGAAATCATAAAGGAAAACTACCCAGATGTCTTAGCTACAGAAGGCAAATTAGAAATTGAAAGACTCTGAAAGAAATACTGAAAGAAATACCAAAATGAAAACTCCCAGAACTATTATGACCAAATTGCAGAGCTCCCAGGTCAGACAGAAAATTGAAAGCAACTGGAAAGAAATAATTCAAATATCATGGAATCAGTCAGGATCACACAAGATTTAGCAACTATAATAATAAAGGAACAGAGGACTTAAAATAGATGTTCCGAAGGCAAAGGAGGTAGTATTACAACCAAGAATAATCTACCCAGCAAAACCAAATAGAATCCTATGGAGGAAAGTGGATATTTAATGATCTAGGGGACTTTCAAGCATTCCTGTTGAAAAGATCAGAGCTGAACAGAAAATGTGACAAACGCAACATTAAAAGGTAAACATGAGTAATAAATCATAAGGAACTTAATAAGGTTAAACTGTTTACATTCCCAAAGGGGAAGATGATACATGTAACTCCCAAGAACTTTATCCTCATTAGGGCAATTAGAAAGAGTCTACTTAAACACAGGGCGTGGGTGTGGGTCTATTATGTCGGGATGATCGCCAAAGAAGACTGGAAAGACAAGGAAGACTGTTGCACTGGGAGAAAGTGGGGAAGGGAGGAAGAATGGGAGAAACTTTCTCAAATAAAAGAGGCACACAAGGAAGAGTTTTTATAAAGGAGGGGGAGGTGGAAAAGTGGGAAGTGGGCAGTGCTTGAACTCACTTTCATCTGAACTGGTTTAAGGAGGGAAGACTACACACACATACACACACACACACACACACACACTCACACACACACACACACACACACACACACAGAGTTGGATATAGAAATTCATCTATTCCAACAGTGATGTAGGAGGGAAAAAGCCTAAGAAAAAGAGGAGTTGGGATGATTACAGGGAGGATAGGTTAAGTGGTCAGAAGCAAAACAGACTTTTGAGAAGGGGACACAGGAGGATAAATAGATGAGAATAGGATAAAAAGTACAGATCAATAAATTGGGCATGCAAATAAATAAACCAGAAAATGAACAAATTAAAAACCCACAATTTGACACCAAATTAGAAATTCTGTAAATCATAGGACAGATCAATAAGATTGAAGGTTAAAAAATAATAAATAAAACTGTAGCTGGTTTCATGGGGAAAAAAAGCAATAAAATAGATAAGCCATTGGCTATTTTGATTTTTTTTAAAAGAAACAAAACCAAATTACCATCTTCAAAAATAAAAAGATGAATGCAGAGCCAATGAAGATGAAATTAAAGCAATTGTTAAAAGCTATTTTGCCCAACTATATGTACATAAAACTGCCAGTATAACTAAATTGGGTAAATATTTACCAAAATATAAATTTCCCAGATTAACAGAACAGAGAATAGAATACTTAAATAACCCTATCTTTAAAAGAAATTGAATAAACCATAAATTAATTTTCTAAGGAAAAAAACCCCAGGACCAAATGGATTAACAAGTAAGTTCTACCAAACATTTAAAGAACAATTAATTCCAATATTATACAGAACTGTTTTTTAAAATAGGTAAAGAAGGAGTTCTACTAATTTCTTTCTATGATTTTGACACATAAGCCACGGAATGCCAAAACAGGGAAAAAACTACAAATTAATTTCTCCAATGAATATTGATGCAAAGAAGTTAAATAAAACACAAGCAAAGAGATTACAGGAAAGAACAAAGATCACACTTTATGACCAGGCTGGATTTATACCAGGAATGAAGGAATGGTTTAATATTAGAAAAACTATAAGCATACCAATAACAAAAACAACAAAAATCGTGATTATATCAATAGATACAGGAAAAAAAAACTTTTGACAAAATATAAGATGCAACTATTTTTAAAAATCTTACAAAGTATAGTTATAAATGAAACTTTTCATAACAAGTTAACTTCTCTCCACAAAGTTGTCGAATTGATATTCCTCAGATACAGTTTTTACTATATCCATTTCCTGATTAAGAATCTTCAATATCTTCTTACTACCTCTAGGGTAAAATACAATCTCCTCTGGCATTTAAGGCCTTTTATAGCCTACATCCAACTAACCTCTGTAGACTGGGAAGGGGGAGGGGGAGAAACAAAGGAAGGGAAGAAGCATTTAGCAAGCACCTACTATGTGCCAGGCACTGTACTATATGCCTTACAAAGTTTATAGCATTTAATCCAACTGTGAACCTGGGTGACTAGCAGCAAGGTGGTACCTTTGCCAAAAATTGAGAAGATAGCAAGAGGACTGGTTTTCACAAGCATTTATTAAGACCTACTATGTGCTGAGTACCATGCTAAATGGTTTACAAATATTATCTTATTTGATCCTCACAACAACCTCACATGGTATTATCCTTGCTGTTATTATCCCCATTTTGTAGGTAGACAAACTGAGGCAGACAAAAATTAAATGATTTACCCAGGGTCACACAGCTGAAGTGTCTGAGTTGGGGTTAAACTCAGGTTTATCCTAACTCCAAGTCCTGGGCTCCATCCATTGCACTATATAGTTGCCTTATTATTCCACAAGGCACTTCTTTATAAGCATTCCTAGCTTATACCAATGAGCTTAAGTCTTCAAGGAAATAAAAAATGAGGAGAGATCACATCTTGTTTTGATACCAAAGAAGTCTCAGAAGGAAAAGGTTAGCGACCCCTGGTCTTTTTGCATCTTTAAAGACCAAGGTCAAATTTTAAGAGGAGACCTTATAACACTTGTCAATTTTTTCATAATAAAATGTTATTATACTGGACCTTCATGTTTTCTCTCTGGTGAAAGTCACAGTATCTCATTTCTAAAACAGGAAACAGAGGCCTTTCCAGCAGTCTCTGACCATGAAATCCTGACTAACACCCTGATCTCTCTGTATGATCATGTGTGCATAGCTGACCTCTGGAAACAAAAGGCTGCCCTATACGATACAAACATGTATCCAATCAGGGAGGTCCTGAGAGATCAGAAGGCAGGGGATTGACAGAGGCCAACATTTTGACTTTGATCTATGTTTTTGAACTCCTAGATTTCAACTTTGCTCCTAATGCACACTTCCTTTGATATCGCCTGTGTTAACAGCATTTAGGCTGCTAATTTCCCAGGCAGTGTAGACTATGCTGAAACTTTGGCTAAGCATGCTGCAGACCCAGTGTGTTAGACACCAGAGTCTTTTAAAAGAGTTAATCAACTTAAATTTTTAGGTATTCATTTTTTAATTAAACCACAATGGCTTCTCTCAACCATGACTGACTCTTTTATAAACCAATGAAACTATTAACAGAAAAAAAAAATTAATGAGGCTTCTTTTCTCCCTACAGAAATAATTGGTTCTTGTATAAAATGTAAAGTTGGCAAGAAAGGCCTGAGCTCTTAAAACAACGTCCTCACTGTGCTCCAGAAGGAAGCATGAATAGAAAAATGTAACTGTATAATGTTTATTGGGGATGACAAAAAATGAAGAGATTTGGGAGAGAAATAAACTTCATAGCACTTTGAGATCCTGACAAGATTGCCCAGACAAACCTAAAGCACAAGCACACATTCTTTCTCTCTCTCTCTCTCTCTCTCTCTCTCTCTCTCTCTCTCTCTCTCTCTCTCTCTCTCCTCTCTCTCTCTTTCTGTGTCTCTCTCTGTCTCTGTCTGCCTGTCTGTCTCTCTCTTTGTCTCTGTGTGTGTCTCTGCCTCTGTCTTTCTCTCAGTCTCTGTCTCTGTCTCTCTGTCTCTCTATCTGTCTCTCTCTCTCTCTTTCTTCTCCCCCTCCCCCATGCCTCATAAACATTAGGTGAGGTCACACCCTGAGAAAATCATATGATTGTATAGATGCTGCTAGCATTATTTCACTGTGCTATAGGGATCAGACCATCATGGGCTAGAGATAGTGCTCCTAGTGGAATGAAGATGGCATTCAGAGGCTGAGAACCTAGGTTCAAATGCCAGCTCTGACACTAGTGACCTGTGTAGCCTTGATGAAATCAGTGAACCTCTCTACACTTCTGTTTCCTTCTCTGAAAAATGAGAAGATTGAATCTGCTGCCCTGCCCGGTCCCTTTCATCTTTAAATCTCTTAGTCAAGGAATGTGCCCCATTGCCTCAAGTCACCAAGTGAAGGGCACGATTGGAAATACCACATGCTATCCCTCCCCTTTTGTTCTCCCGTTCTTTCCAAAAAGAGGAGGTCTCACAAGCCCCAAAGTCTGGGGTTGGAACTCAGAGATTTGTTACTATCTATAGCCTTCTTAGGCCATCTGTTTTTCATCTAAGCTATTCTAGAAATCTAGTATTCATTCCTTGAAGGTTGGAGAGGAAGGATGGGTAAATAATACTAACTCCCATTTTTACAGAGGTAGGTACCATTAGAATTATTATTACCATTTCTTAGGAGCAAATAGCAAGTTTATTTGGTGGAAGCAAAGAGTAAATAGTCTAAAGAGGACGTATGATGGGGGTTGGTAGCCCTGAAAATGTAGCTAGTTGCATCAGGGACAAAAGGATGATTTTCACCCTGAGAAAGTTAGAGGGTTCTCTGTGTAAAGGGGAGCTGTTCTCAACCATTCAGCAACTTCCAGACTAGCTCTTCAGAGTTGATATAACCATTGCTGTCCTCGTGCTCTGACATTAATGCCTCCACCTGTCCCTCTGTTGTCTCACCCAGGGTGAGGATATATTTTATTTCAGCCCCCACAACTATGCCCATCCATTCCTTATCAAACACCCAAAGCCTTTTGACATAGTCTTTTTATGTGCCCTGGTCCTTATTCTTTGCTATAGTCTGCAGCATTGGCAGAAAGAGTTCAAAGTCTAGCCCCTTCACCTTCATCTCATCACTACTGGAATTCCCTGAGATCCTGAACACTTTAGAATTGATAGGGTTCTGGCCCAGGGCTCACACACATCCCCATTCTGGCTGTGTAAGATCTTCCCATCCCCTGTACAGTTAACAGCTAGAAGGCCCCCTTGAACTCTGCCATCTGATCCTTAGTGAAGTCATACACCTTGGCCATGAAGCTCGGTCCTCCTGCTGCACCTGCTATGGCTACTATTAGCATTTTGTGTTCTATTTTTAAGGAAGAATAAAATCATTAATAAGAGAAATACAAATCCAAACCATTCTGAGGTTTCATTTCACACTCAGAAAAGTAGCAAAGATAGACAAAAGATTGAAATAGTCCAAGCTGGAGAGCTATGGAAAGATGGGCAGATTAGTAGTACCTTATTTGGTTTTTATCCCAAGTTACAAGCATCTCTTCCTATCTGCCCTTTTCTTCACTGAAAAGAAGAAAACGAAAAACTTGTCATAAATATGTATAGTCACACAAAAACAATTTACTATGTTAGTCAGATCCCCAAATGGGGATTTAGTCCCTCGTCTGACAGGGGTTGGGTAGTACTCTTCATCATCAGTGCTCCAGAATCATGCAATGCTCATCAATACATTGATTTCAAAGACATTCAACATTTTGACAATGTTATCAGAGTATAAATTGTTTCTCTGGTTCTTACTTCCCTTTCCATCAATTCATTCAAGGCTTTCTAGGTTTCTTAGTAACTTTCTTCTTCATCTTTTCTTGGGGTAAAACAGTATTCCATTGTGTTAATATAAAATAAATTGTTCAGCCACTTCAATTGATGGCACCTCATCTTTAGTTTCTAGTTCTCTGCTACCACAAAAAAAGGGACTTTTTCATTTTCTTGGATCTCTTTGTATTATTATCATTTTAACGATGAAGAAGCATGAAGTGATTTGCCCATGACCACACTAGGAATCAGAGTTAAAATTTAAATTTTCTGCCCCTATTCAAAGTCCAGAGTTCTCCATACATGTCTCGACACACATCAGTTCTCCGTATGTATGTTGATGTACATAGCAGACTAGTAGTCACGTCCCAACAGAGCAAAAGTTCTTTGTGGGGAGGGGCTATCTGGCTCTTCTACCTAGCACAGAGACTGACACATAGTGGATGCTTCCTAGTTAACTCCTTGTTGTGAATGAATGCATTCTCCCATAGGGAATTTATTTTATTTCTGTATTTTTAATTATTTTAAATCATAGCAATCTTCCAAATCACAAGTTAAAACAAATAAAAATTTAAAATTATTTCCTACATTAAACTATTTTTATAGTTAAATTTTTCAATATAGTCATATGACCTGCAAGATGGTGTATTAGTCACTTTCTCCAAACCAATTCAACTTTCCAACCCTCCAAAAGAAAAAAGAAAAAAGAAAGGAATTGTGTACCACATGTAGAGTAAATTCTAGCTACATTCAAATAATTGTATGTGTGTGTACACACATGTACACATGTGTATATATACATATATGTGTGTATATAGACATATACATATGCATGTACATATATGTATTTACACACACACAAGGTAAAATCCTTAGGAATTAACACCAGAGATTAATCCTAAAAGTGGTCGCTCAGTACTCATTTCTCTACCCTCCAAAAATCGATCAATTAATCAATCTTCCTTGTCAGGAGCACAAGCTAATTCAGAAATTTGTGCAGGGGCCCATCTTGGAATTCCCTGGTATAGAATAAAAACTCTTTGGGAAACCCTGACCTTTCCCCACTTGTCAAGAAGTGGCAGATTCTGCCTAGTCATGTACAGTTGAAATAGAGGGTTAAATGTGTGGGGAAGGGGGTAGAAGAGGACTTGAAAACAGTTGCCTTTTACTAAGGCCTGCCCCTAGTTTAGGTAGTCACACGGCTAGAGAGACTTTACCTCGAACCTGCCTTTCCCCTAACCTCCACTCCTAGCCTCACCCAAAACCACAAAAAGCTGAATCATCTTAGCCAGAAAGGTAAGGATATCAGAGGTAGAAATCAGGGTGGTGTGCCAGTATGGGCAGCTACCCTGGGTCTGAAAGGAAAAGGACAAAAACCTAGCTGAGCAAATCCTATCTTCCCTAAGAGGTCTTAGAGTATTAACTTGGGTTTTGTTGTTGAGTCATTTCAGTCACGTCCAACTGTTCATGACCCCATTTGTGGGTTTTCTTGGCAAAGATACTGGAGTGATTTGCCATTTCCTCCTCCAGCTCATTTCACAGATGAGAAAACTGAAGCAAACAGGGTGAAGTGACTTGCCCAGGGTCACGTAGCTAGTAAATGTCTGAGGCCGAATTTGAACTCATTCGTTGAACTTTATCCACTGTGCCACCTAGCTGCCCAAAGCTAGGTTAATGAGCCCTGTATCACCCAATATAAGGAGGCAGAAGAAGTTTGGCAGCACAGCCTCAGAAATGTAACTACCAGCAAAGGGAGCAATTGGAGAATTTGTATAAAAGGCTTCCATATTAAAGATTTATAGAGAAAAAGCCTCAATAGAAGCCCAGAGCACAGGTAGATAAATCAATGGAGAAGAATCTAAAACCAGGAGGAAAGATAAGTAAGGAATCCTCAAAGAGAATACAAAGTTCTGTTAGCAAATATAATAGGAGGAAGGGATGTGATCCAAAGTCTGATGAGACATAATATCCTATGGATGCCCAAGAGAGGATGGGACAACAACCAAGAACAAACCACACAGAAATAAAACAAAACAAAAAACCTCTTCTCTCTTCTATTTTTCATGTCATTGGTACTATTTCACATCTTTGTTTCTTGTTAGCAAAATTATCACTCTCCCTAGGCAGTTAGATGGATCAGTGGATAGAGCTCTGAGTCTGGAGTCATCCATCCATCCATCCATCCATCCATCCATCCATCCATCCATCCATCCATCCATATATCTATCCATCCATCCATCCATATATCTATCCATCCATCTGTCCATCCATCCATCCATCCATCCATCCATCCATCCATCCATCCATTCAATAAACATGTATTAAGTACCTGCTATGCTCCAGGCACTGTGCTAAGCACCAGGGACACAAAAAGAGGCAAAAGACACTTCCTTCTCTTAAGGAAAGGAGCTTACAATCCAATGGGTCAAGAATACCTAAGTTGAAATTTGGCCTCAGACACTTCCTACCTGTGTGACCCAGGGCAGGTCACTTAACTTCTGCTTGCTTCGGTTTTCCAAACTCTAAAATGGGAATGATAATAACACCTACCACCCAGGGTTGTTGTGAGGATCAATCAAAATATATAATTTGTAAAGTGCCAGGCACCCAGTGGGGGCTTAAAATACTTGTTCCCTCTCCCACCTTATTTGTATAAATGCCACTCTCCTTCTCCCAACACCCCTACCAATTAAACACCTTCCCTTGTAATAGTAAGTATATTAATACAAAACAAATTCACACATTGCTCACATCAGAAAATGCATGTCTCCTGCACCTCTATTCTATCACTCTGCCAAGAGGTGGGAAGCACGTTCAGTCATTGTGTTGATTATAGATCACAGTTGGGTTCCTTTGAAATGTAGGAATTATGTGATTTTTTTTTTCTCCTGATTCTGCTCATTTCATTCTGCTTCATTTCACCTTCTCAGGTTTTTGGCCCATTTGTCATCTTTTAGCACAACAATATTGCATTACATTCATACATTGATGGTCTTTTCTCTCTCTTAATTATTCTCCACTTCTCCTTTTCACTTGGCATTGTTCACTACCCTCTCTCTCCTCCTGGATACGTGCTCCTCCCTGGGTTTTGTCTCCTGGTTCATCTTCATTTGTTTGATTTCTCCTTCACGATGTATTTTGTTGATTTATTTATGGTTGTTGATTTTTATTGACTTACCTTTCACATTATGTCCCCCTAACTGTAGGTATTCCCCCAAGGTTCTATTGGGACCCTGTGTCTTCTCCCTTCATTCTCCTTTTTGGTAATCCCATCAGCTCCAATGGCTTCATTTCTCATCTTTATGCAAGTGACTGCCATCCAGTCCCAGGCTCTTCTCCATCATCAGAGCTGGATCATGAATTGCCAACTAGACATTTTCAACTGGATGAACCAGAGACTTTAAAAACTCAACATGGTTAAAACTGAACCGATCTTCTCCAAACCCTTCCTTCTTTCAAACATTTCTGCTTCTGTCACAGGCACCACCATCTACCCAGTATGCAGATTCATAATCTCAGCATTACTGCTGGACTCATCACTTTCACTCAACCCACCTATCAAATCAGTTGCCAAGTGCTGCCATTTCCATCTTCCAGACATCTCTTGTGTGTCTGCTCACATGCACCTTAGTTCATGCCCTCATCGCCTTTCATCTATTCATTGCAATGGCCTCCTAATTGGTTCACTTTTCTCAAGTCTTCGATCCATTCTATACACACTGACGCCAAAAACGATTTTTCTTAGGCATCAATCTGACCATGTGACTTCCCTAATCAATCAACTGCAGCGATTTCCTACTGCTACTAAGATGAATTACAAACTCCTCTACTTAGCTTTTAAAGTTTTTCACAAACTTGCCCAAACCCATCTTTCCAACCTTATTGTACATTTCTTCCCCTTCCTTACTCTTCCATGTAACCAAGCTGGTCTTCCCTCTGTTCCTCAAACAAGAAACTCTGTCCTATTTCTTTGCAGGCACATCCCCCATGCCTGGAATTCATCTTCCTCACCTCTGCTTCCCAGCATGCCTCTCTTCTTTCAGTATGTCCATCCATTACTGTCTTTTGCACAAAACCTTTCTGGATCCATCCCACCCCAAGCTGCTGGTGCCATCCCTCATAAATTAACATGTAGTTAACTACTTTGTGTACATGTTTATTTATGAACTTTACGTTTGTGTTGTATACATTTTTATGTACTAGTTGTCTCCCTCATTAAATGTAAGATCATAGAGAATAGGAAGCATTTCAGTCTTCATGCTTGTAACCTCAGTGCCTAGGCACATAGTAGGTCTTCATATATACTTATCAATTGATTGATACACTATCATTTGTTCTACGACCCCTCAATTACTGTGCAACTATTTTGTTTTCCAGTTCTTTGCTACAGTGAAATGTGTGGCTATTAATATTTTTGAACACATAGGGCCTTTTCCTCCTTCTCTGGGATATAAACCTAGTAGCTGAATGACTGGGTCCAAGGATGTGCCTAGTTGAGTGTTTTTTTGAGTATAGCTCCAATTTGCTCTCCAGGATGACTGTGCTACTTCATAGCTCCACCGATGATGAATTAGTGGACTTGTTCTCTAATTAAAGACCCACTAACAATTGTAATTTTTCTTTTTTGTCTTATTTGCCAATCTAACATGTTTTAATTTACCTTTCTCCTAATCTTAGTGATTTGGAACCTTTTTATCATATATTATAGATAGTCTGCTTTTATTCTTTTGATAACTTCCTTTTCACGTCCTTTAACCATTTATCTGTTGTGAATTTTTCTTGTTCTTACATATTTGCATCAATTTCCTATATGTCTCGGGTATTAGACCTTCATCAAAAATTTTGTTCTAAGTGCAGCTAGATGGAACAATGGATAGAGCATTGACCCTGGAGTCAGGAGGACTTGAGTTCAAATCTGGTCTCAGACCAGATACTTGACTAGCTGTGTGACCCTAGGCAAGTCACTTAACCCCAATTGCCTCACCAAAAAAAAATTGTTCTAAAGATGTTTTCCTTATTTTACTGCTCTCTTGTTTTATTTGCACAATGACATTGCTATTATTATATCCATTTTACAGATGAGGAAACTGAGGCAAGTAAAAATTAAGCAACTTGTCCAGGGTCAACTAGCTAGCAAATGTCTGAGGTCAAGTTTGAACTCAGGTCTTCCTAACCCCAGGCCCAGCCTCCTACTCACTATACTAGCTAGTGGGAGATGTTGGTCTAAACCTAAGTTCTACTAGAGTACTTTCCAGTTTGGGGGTCCTTCCTCATGTTCACAGAATACTATGCTACTATGTACAATTGCTTCTGATTCCTGCTTATGTACGCTGTTCCACCAACTTTCTATTCTGTTATTTTTTTTTAATCAGTACCATATAGTTTCATGACTCCTACTTTATAAAATAATTTTAGATCTGGCAATGCTATAACTCTTTGAGATTCTAGATTTTATATTTTTCTAATGAATTTTAATACTATTTTGCCTAGGTCCAAAAAGAACTCCCCTAGTAATTTGGTTGAAATACACTAAATCTATAAATTAATTTAGGGAGTATTTTCATTTTTTTATGGCTCAAACTAGCTTGTTAATTTTGTGTTTTTTAATTACTATAAAAGTGTTTTGTGATTATATCATTATAAATCTTATAAGGGTTTTTAACACTAATCTGTTACACAATTTGTAGTTATTTTAAATGGAATTTATTTTGTAATAATTTCTGCCTAGTCTTTGTTAATATAGTGTGAAATATACTGATAATTTTTATGGATGTATGTTCTCTCTTGAAAGCTTGCCATAGCTAGTAAGCATTTAAATTATTTTCTTGGATAATTTGCTAACATTTTCTAAGTATGCCATCAACTCATCTGTAAATGGAGATCATTTTATAGCCTCTTTGATGACATTTGTACCTTTGGCTTTACTATCCTGTGTTTCTGATATAGTAAACATTCCTAGAACTATGTCAAATAATAATGGAGAGAAGAGGGAATCTTTCTTTTATTCCCATTTGTACTGTGAAAATTTCTAGTGTTTCTCCATTGCAAGCAATGTTAGCTCTTGATGTTAGTTATATGCCTATGATCATAATAAATAAGGACCTTTCATTCTTATGCATTTTGGGGCTTATAAAATAAATGCCATGTATTCTGTTAAAGACATTTCATATATATATGTATATATATACATACATACACACATACCCACATATAGACAAAATAATTATGCCATTTTAATCTTTGTTATTTGTATTATTAATTCTAATAATTTTTCTAACATTGTAACATCTATGCATCCTTGATATGAATCCATTTTGGTCAATGTGAATTGTTTTCTATATATATTGCTGTAGTCTCATTTTATTTTATTTTAATTTTTTGCATTGATTTTTTTTAGTGAGTTTGGTTTATAGTTCTGCTTCCCTCACCCCTCCAAGTTGAGTATCAGGATCATATTTATCTCATAAAGAAGTTTGGTAGAGTCCATTCTGTCATGATTTTGAATCATCTCTCAATTCCCAAACTCAATGAACTTTTGTAGTTAGTGTGTATGTATGTATGCATGTATGTATGGTAACCTTTCTACAACTTTTGCAGTTGCTGACCACTCTTTCTTCCTGAATACTCTGTCCTGTCTGGGTTTTCATAACACTCCTCTTTCTTGGTTCTCCAACTCCTTCTCAGTCTCCTTTACCATCATCTATCTATGACCACTAGATTACAATGGAATCCCAGGACTCTTTCCTTGAGTCTCTTCTTTCCATATACCTTCTATTTCAGTAATCTCATCTCCACCCAAAGGTTTAATGCTCTTTTCTATGCAGGTAACTCCTAAATCTCTCTCTCTCTCTCTCTCTCTCTCTCTCTCTCTCTCTCTCTCTCTGTCTCCTGAGTCTTACATCTCCAACTGCCAGGTAGACATCTCCCATTAGATATCAAACTTCACATATCTAAAGGAGAACTCATAATCTTTTGCCCCAAACTCACCACTTTTCCTAACTTTGCTATTTCTATTGAAAACAACATCATCCTTCTAGTCACTCATTTTGAAATCGCAGATACATCCTTCTTTAGTCTTCTTCACCTTTCCAAATCTAATTAGTTGTTTAATCTTATTAATTCTACATCCACTCTCTTATCTTCCTTTCTTATCTTTCAAATTCCCCTTATCCCTTTATCAATATCAATTTGTGTGGCCACTACTCTACTTTAGGCCCATAACATGTTTTATCTGGTCAATTAGAGTAGTCTCCCTGCATTCAGCTTTTCCCATTTCCAATCTATCCATTGCACAGCTGGCAAAGTTATGTTCCTGAAGCAGAGGATTGTCCATTCCTCTATTCTGCTTAAGAAATTCTGTATCTCCCTAATGACTCTAGGAATGAAAATAGATCTCTCTCTTTGGTACTTAACTTTCTTAATTAGGCCTTCTTCATGATCCGGCTCTACCTTTCCAGGCTTATTACCTAATGCACCCTTTCTGGAAATGTAGGTTACAGGCACATTATGAGGGGCTTTTGGGAGAAGGAAATGAAGTCAGTATCTTATCCCAGTGGCATGGAAGAGAAGCATTCCAGAGTCACAAAGTTTTGAGAGAAGAGTATAACATGGTTAGGAATATTATACGGAGAGGCTAGAGACAGGTAAAAAAGCATGGAGGTGATTATTTCAGCTGGATTGTATATAGGTCAAGTCTAGGGCAATGAAGCTCTAAGTAGATGAATCTGTCACTTCCCTGATGCACAGTAGGAAGAACAAAGATCTGAGGATTTTGTTGTCATTATTGTTGTTGTGGTTGTTTTGAGAGAACAAGAATGAGGGACAATGCAGACCTGTGAATTCATCGGAGTAGAGGACTCCTAGTATGGAAATCTCCTTTACCAATAAAGATTTGTAAACTATCTGCAAAATATCATCTAAGAGATTTATGTGGATCACTTAGAGGTTAAGTGACTTTCCCAGGGTCACACAGCCAATATGTGTTGGAGGTAATACTTGAACCCAGGTCTTTGTGGATCTTAACCTTTACTTCAGTCAGCCTCTCAGAGACATTATAGTGGCAGAGATTTCATCTACGCAATGGGGCTTATGTTATTTGCCCCCTCCTAGCTCTGAAGGTTATTTTGAAGGATGGATTTTATAAATTTCAAAGGTTGATCGAAATATGAAGTATTACTATTTTGAGGATCTCCCAACGATATACCATCTGGTTACTAGTTAGATGGCCCGTGGATTGATCTTACCCATCTGTTTTTTGAGCATTCTGTAGTGGGATAAATGCCTATGCTGTATATAGTTGTTGCAGTACCTAAAACAGAAGGGAAAATAGGGTTGGATGATAATAAGCTTTCCTAAAAAACAAAAACATTTTGAGATTTGTATCATCCCACTATCATTTAACCCCTGTCTTACAAACTCTTCAGCACAAAGGGAAGAGATAAGTCTACAGCCATTGAATGGATGTCAGGCTTTTCAAAGCAGAATTGTTTTTCAAGGAAATGGGATCATAGATTTAGAACTGAGTGAGAGATTAAAGGCAATCAAACCTCATCGCCTCATTTGATAGATGAGGAAACTGTGGTATGGGAAAGTTAAATGTCTGACCCAGTGTCACATGGCTAGTAAATGAATGAAACAAGATTAGAATACAGATCTCCCCAAATCCAAGTCTAACATTTCATCCACCAAAGCACCTAGATGCATATTACTTCTACTTTGACAACATGTATTCTATTCGTTGCAAGATATTCACCTCATTTACTTTATGCTCATCATGTTCTTTTATCTATTATTTTAAAATGTAACTGAGACTCAGACTGGCATTATGGAATTAATAGTCTTTCCAACCTGGATAGATCCCATTTTTTCCTGAGTTAAAAAAACTACAAATCCCATAATACCAGTCTGAACCCCAGTTATATGAGGATTTGCAAATGTTAACTGTGGATGTAAAACTACATGGAAGTGAGACTCCTGGGACAGGGAGGAAGGCTTTCCTCACGGGAAGCCCTGCTCAAGCAAAGATAGGTCTTGGAACACTTTCTTAAGTGTGTTTCTAAACTTCTGTCAGCAAACATAACTGTATGAAGAATCTTGAAGAGGCATGTTTGATTACAGCTCTATTCCTTGAGATTTCAATGGTCAATATTTCAATGGCTCAGTAACCTCACTGAGACAGATATTTTCTCCACTTTTATACATAGCAAGCCCTCCATGACTTCTCATTGCATGCAACCCCTGCCCATACGCTTGCATACATCTTAGCATCCCCACAACTTGCAATGAGAGTACTGGCAATTCGAGTCCCCAGAGAAGTAACTGCTGCTATTATTCAAGGTTACGAGAATAACCGTAAGGAACATGCTTCTACCACTGCAGCTCATGAGCCCCTCCAGGATTAACAACCATTCAGTTGATTCAATTATTCTTTATTTAGATTTTTTAAAATTAATTTTGTGGTTCTTGTTTTGCATTGCGTGGATTTTCACCTCCTCCTTCTCATAGAACAATCCCTTAAAATAGATTTTTTTAAAAGAAGAGAAGACATTCAATAAAAGCAATCAACACATAAAAAGTCTACTGTTACATTCAACGTTGCACTCCCAAGGAGCAAGAAGGGCTGTCTAATACCTCTTCTTTGGGGTCAAGCTTTTTCTTCATCATTTCAAAGCGTTCCAGTTTCAATGCTTTTGTGGTGGTTATTCTTTTCTTCTACATCATATATTTTTCATTGTATATTTTTTCCTGGTTCACTTAGTAATTTTGTAACAGTCCATATACATGTTTTCCATGATTCTCTATATTCATCCGTGTTTGTAACTTTTTTTTGGCAAGGCATTCGGGGTTAAGTGACTTGCCCAGGGTCACACAGCTAGTGTTATGTGCCTGAGGTCAGATTTGAACTCAGGTCTTCCTGGCTCCAGGGCCAGTGCTCTATCCAGTGTGCCACCTAGTTGCCCCATGTGTTTGTAAGTTCTTACAGCATAGTAATAGACCAATATATTTATTTACCACAATTGGTAGATATTCCTCAGTCAAAGCACATTTATTTTGGTTTTAGTTCTGTGGTACCACAAAAAGTACTACTCAACTAACTTTTTCTCAAAAGGTATTTACTTAGAAAGTATGGCAAGAATAGTTGGTACCAAATATTATCCCCCAAACTTGGCATACACTCACAATTTTCTTTTTGGATGGAAAATTTAGCATGGAAAGAGCAGGATGGAGCCTACTGTACAGTGGCAGAGATGCCTATGTGTATGTAGACAATGTTTTGCAAAGGGGCAACTCCCAGATTCTGCAATGGAATTTTTCCTTGTAGAGCTCTCATAAATCCCCTCAGACACAGCTCTCTCCTAGGCTCTGAGGGGGCCATACTTGGCACTTCCCTCTGCCATAAGATCACCCCCCAAAGCTGCCTTTCTTTGTGTGACTGCTGCTTCATTTGCACTCACTGTTTCTCTCTGTTCCCCATGCAAGCACTTCAATGGCCATTGGTCAGTACTGCTCCTGTGGGCACCGTGGCTATTGTAATTACAGTATAGCTCCAACATATTGTGCAGCTATCCACCTCTGACCACCCATGGGACCTCTCTTTGACAGGACCTCCATATTTCTTGGACTCACAAGTTTACCTGTAAATGTCAATCTCAAAATATCTGTTTATATCAAATCAGGGGGAAGACTCATAAAGAGACAGAGGTAGCTGTATGCCCACGGTTACGTGGCTGGGTGGCCCACAAAGTATTGCCTGTTTCCCCACCTGGCCCTCACAGGAAGCTAGAAGTTCTGCTCCTCATAGCTGTAAAGGAAAGGAAGGAAGAGATTGACGGGATGCTTCTTTTGTAAGCGCACTGAGTTCTGGCTCAGCAATCCCTGAATCATCCATTCTTCTGCCTTCTGGCCAATTATAAAACCCAGCCTCATACCATAGATCCCCCTGACTCATCATGACTACAGGTAATCTCACACCAAGTTTTCACAAGGAACAGGCAGGGAATATGATGCATACTCCAAGGACCACCCCCCCAGCCCCCACAAGCCTGTTTACCCCCACTTCACTTTCATAGATCTTCCCAATGCACTAGTCAACTGTCTCTGAGATTTTAAAGATTTCATAGGACCCTTGTAATTCTTGAGCTGTCCTGTTTCGATCTCTCATTCTTACAATGGGATGGGCCACCTCCTTTTGAGACCAGATCCTTGATGGGGGCTTTCATGCCACTTTTCTTGGAAAAACCTCTATTTATAAGGAGCTGAAACCTGTTTCATGTGTCTCCACTGCACTTTGAGGGACCGGTAATCTGAATTACTCTTGAGATGGTGGTGTTTCCATGTTTTGCTACATGTTAGAAATGAAAATGGCTGCAAAATGGTTAAAAGATGATTGTATTTTGAAAAGTGAGAAGACAATCCCATATAAGCAAACTCCATTTTCCCAAAGGTAAATGATTCTGACTGAATAAGCATGAATGAACAAAATAACAAAAGAAAATAGCATAGTAGCCCCCACCCCAATCCTTTGCACTCATTCAATAGAGATTGATCTGGTTTGATTTGAATCAGATGAGATCCAGGCATTTCAATGGCACTAGTGGAAAATTTCAAAACTTTTAATGGTTTCTTTTCTTTAAAATAGCAAATAATTTTTTTTGAATATTGAACATAGTGAATTCTGAATTTGGTTTCCAAGTGCATGCGAAGCTTGGCAAAACTTCTCTCATCCCTCATGACACATCTATTTTGGGTGATGAATGTGTGACCCACAAGTGTTCTATTTTCCAGAGGTGCATGAGACTGCCAGAAAAGAACTCTCTCAGGGAGCTTAGGCAAACTTGCCTATTCATTTTCAAGCAGGAAATAAAATCTCACTTCCTTGATGTTCAGGCTCACAGTTTAATGAAATAACCTGAGTCATTTACCTTGAATGATCTCTTCCAGCTGATCCAGGCTTAAAGATGTCCCTTTCCACTATATTTGGTATCATAAAAGACTCAGTTTATATTTGCGGAAAAGCTTTTGAGTTTCTTTCAAAATGCAAAGTCAGAAGCAGAACTTTTGACATTTATTTTTATGTCTTATAACAAGATGGAAACCTCAATGTAAAACAAAACAAAATTAAAACTTCAGGATGCAATGATAGCCAAGTAGAAATTACCAATTTATAAATGTGTCAATTTAATGAAATTCTGAAAGGGAATAGAAACATTTAAGAGAAAATGCGAGGAATTGGCTTTATAATATTTAAAGGTAGAAATTATCTTAGACATAATCTAAACTAACCCCATTTTACATCGTGTACCAAACTTTGCTCACAGACCTTCTCTTTTCCACCAGACTAGTACAGGAGCTCAGATGGGGGCAAAAGTCAAAGTCTGACTAATGTTTGCATAGAGTGGGCTGGGGCATGCCCCATGTAGTCATAGCCAGTCATTTACCATCTCATCAAAATGCCCAAATGCTCCCTTCTAACTCTCTTCCTCACCAAATGCATTCTCACTGATTTCTTTCCTCACTCATTACTCACTAATTGGCTCTTTTTAAGTGCTGAGAAGCAAGCCCTTCTCCATGCTACACACCACAGATTCAACCCATTCACACAACCACTGAATTTTTGCTCTCATGTTATATATGCTAAGAAATTCCCAAGCGCTCGATACAAATATAAACTTTTCCAAAGTATATGTATTATGACATTGGAAAAGACCTCAGAGGTCAAGTCCAAGCCTCTCATTTTATGAAAAATAAAAAATAAAGGAAACTGAGGCACACAGAGATTAAGTAGCTTGCTTAAGTTTATAGAGGTAATAATTGGCAACACTGGGATTTGCACCTGAGTTCCCTGATTCCAAATCCATCATTCCTCACACTGCTCCCCTCTATATAGTTTCCTCAAAAAGGCTCAATTTTCAGTCTTCAAAATGAAGGCTGGTACACCATCTACTATTAAGTGTGGACCAGTGGTCGTCCCCTCCCAACAAGGTGCTCAAGCTGGAAGCTTAGATGGAGCCCAGATTCATTCCAGGGATATCTTAGTCTTAAAGACTTTTTCTCATATCTTGGCCTTCTTGTGTCCTCATCTCAGAGTAAAATTAAGCTTAGTTATTGCTTATGTCTATGGTCTTCCCAAAAGCATTAAAAGAGTCCCTCCTTAAAAAAGCGATTCAATGTACAAAATAAATATCAGGTATAAGATAGGTAAACAACTAATACAGTGGATAGAATAGGGGGCCTGCAATCAGGAAGACTTATCTTGAGTTCAGATCTGGCCTCAGACACTTAGTAGGTGTGTGACCCTGGGCAAGTCACCTAACCCTGTTTGCTTCAGTTTCCTCTTCTGTAAAATGAGATGGAGAAGGAAATGGAAACCTTTCCAGTATCTTTGCCAAAAAAACCCCAAATGGGGTCACAAAGAGTTGAGAGCTACTTATTTTGTCTACCACAAAATTACTACTTATAAGATGAAAGACTCATAAGTACATCTTAATAAATACCTAAAATATAAAACAAGCCCCCATCAAAATCGCTGTAGGTTTTCTGAAAGATAAAAATACTTCGTGGCACTACTGCACAGATATTTCGCCTTCATCTTAGACCTGTATGTCCGAATAACTCACACGGTTCAGATCTCCTGGCCAGGTACGCCTGGCTCTTTGGTCTGTTCAGGTTCAAGATGATGCTATCAAGGGTCATCTCAAAAAAACAAAGTACTCACAGGAAGCACCTTCTGGGAATCTTCCTCTTTCCCAGGAACTCCTGACCACTTGATACACAATCTTGTAACAGGAAATACTTATTTCTCAGGATCACTTTCTGTTGATCTGGACTCAGAGAGAAAAATTTTTTAAAAACCCAATCAGAAGAGGGATCCATGTACTCAAGCTCTTTCTTAACACAGGCTCACCTGGACAAGCACATATTCTTACTGAAGTATTCTTGAGCTATCTAGACTGGCATTGCTACTGGGGTGGGTCAAGAAGGAAGGTAGGTAGCAGAAAGGGAGCAAAATCCCCTTTCTCTCCTCTCTTGCTGTAAATCCAAGGGTGAGATGGTGGAGTCGCAAAGTAATGTGCTCAAAAGATGGGAGGAGTCTTTCACTTAGAGCCTACCAAAGAGGCAGGACCCTCTTGACTCTGCAGCCAATCTTCTTAAACACATCTTTGGCAATGGGGACCAAATAAGTCATTGCATCATGTGTGTATTTTAACAAGGGTTGAAGAAAGGCTTTAACAAGACTCAGAGAAAGAAGTCAGATGGCATGGCCAGAGGGCATACCCAGCTCCATTAGAAGTTCCCCTATTCATCCTCTTCAGACACACACATTATAGAAGTTATGTGCTGAAGCCTTTCCCATAATTGCATAGTTGGAATGATTAATACCTAGAATGGACATAGCATTTTAAAGTTTGCAAAGCTTTTTATGAGAGTTATTTCATTTGAACCTCACAACAACCTTTGGAGGTAGATGCTATTATTATCATCTCTATTTTACAGATGAAGAAACTGAGGCTAGCAAAGGTTAAGTGACTTGCCCAATAATATGCAGTTAGTGTGTCCAAGACAGGATTTGAACTCAGGGCTTCCTGACTCCAAGTCCAATCCTCTACCCACTGAACTACTTGGCTATCTTTAGCGACCTCCAAACCCTCAAGAATAGATTCCTCCTAAGGCTCTGTCCTGGGCTCCCATGATAAAATCTCAGAGTTGTGAGGGAGTCAAGCCCTACCTAATCCAACCCATACCTGAACAAAACCCGCTCTATCATGTACTTGACAAGCAGTCTTCCCTCATTACTTGAAGTCCTCCCAATAAGAGAGAATCTAGGGACAGCTAGGTGGCGCAGTGAATAAAGCACCGGCCCTGAAGTCACAAGGACCTGAGTTCAAATGCGGCCTCAGACCAAACACTTCACACGTACTAGCTGTGTGACCTTGGGCAAGTCACTTAACCCCAATTGTCTCACTAAAAAAACAAACAAAAAAAAAAAAGAGAGAGAGAGAATCTACCACCTCTTCACAATTCCACTTTGAGACGAAGCTGGTAGGAAGGATTCTCTTTACATCAAGACAAAAACTTCTATGTCCTTTCCTTCACTTGTTCCTTCTTCTGTCTCCTGGGACAGAGCAGAAAACAAGGAAAGACTTCACTACTTCATTATATGTCTATATCTATATTAATATCTATCTATCTGTATGTGCATGTGCGTGAGAGAGGATGAGTGTGACTGGTCTTCCTGCCTTAAACCTCCAGAGCATTCTCAGCACCTGACATGATTGGTGACATTGACAAACGTATTTCTTTGCTTGCTTCACTATTTAATTCTTAGTTAGAAAGATTAGAACTCTAAGCTGCCTGAATTGACTCATTGTTTTCTGAATTCTGGCTGGAGAAGTGTCAAGAACGATAATGGAACAAAGGTTTTCGTTCCATACCCACTGCCACAGCCAGTATAATTGGAGAGATATAGAAAGGGTTAAAGCCTGAGCTGTGATACACCATTAAGGCAAGGGTGTGTAGGAATATCAATGGAAGGGGGAAAAGGAGAGAAATGAAAGAATAAAAGAAAAGAAAGCTTCTGTAGCCAATGTGCCGGTGATTTTAAAGATCGGCTGAAAATGACTAGCACAGAGTAATATGGCTAGAGTTTGATCCTAGGAAAAGTCTCTCTGTCTGTTTCCCCTCTCATCCAGATTTGTTAGTTATAGCTCAACAAAGGAAACACACTTGATTAGTAACTAACATTTGAAAGGACATTCCAGTACCTGCTCTTCCATTTACAAGCCAAGGGAACCTTAAACATGTCCCTTCCTCATGCTGGGCCATAGGTTCATCATCCGTAAAATAAGGGACTTTATCTCTAAGGTCTCTTCCCATCTCTGGCATCAATAATTCAGTTGGCTTATGATCTGATTGTTCAGTTTGTCATTGTTTCTAATATTATATCATTGAATTAATTAATTGAGAGTATTACTAAGTGCCTACTAGGTGCCAGAGTCTTTACTAAGTGCTAAGGATACAAATATTTTAAAAAGAGAAAATCCCTCACCTCCAGATACTGAAATGCTAGCAGGGCAAGACAACAGCTGTAGTGGTGACTATCGAGGGATATTTTGCTCTGCAGCAGTGTAAGGAGAGGCTAGTGAGATGGTCCAGGTGGATGGCTGGATGGGATATTCTATTGAAGCATCCTTAGGTCATCAATATTTAATTTTACAATCAGTAAACCACATTTAGGAATAAAGTCTGTTTATTAACTCAGGATTGAGGCCCAATAAGACCAGAGAAAAAATGCCAGTTTAAAAAATGTAAAGTGAAGCATATTTGAACCAATTAAAGTTGTTGTAATAATGATTAAAAACCTTAATGCTCATCACATTTGATTAACCATATCCATGAAATCACTAGGATTTGTAAAAAAAAAACATGAATTGGGAAAGTCAATAAGTAAGGTCCCCATGAATGACAATAAATTAAATGTAAAAGTTTCTTGGAGTTTAAGGCAAGTTCATTAGTTTCATATTAAATAAAATTATCTACCGTCCTGTATCATTGCTATTATTGGGTTGTTTTCAAGTGGTATGGGGGTGTGAGGAGAAAAAAAATAAACTACTTATAATGCTAGTGACAACTGCAAAATCAATAAATAATTCATCCTTTTCCCCAATGTACAAAGTCAGTCTTTTAATGGGAACATTTTTATTTCAATATATGTAAAATAAGAATCTAAACTATGATGAAAGCTAGTTTCCTTTGTTTCAAGTATGAGAAGCAATACGGAGTAGTGGAATGAATGATGACCTTGGTGTCAGAAAACACTTGACTATAAATTTTGCTTCTGTCATTAACTGCTGTGTGGCCTGGCGAAATAGGACAGCTAGGTGGTTTAGTGGATAGAGCACTGCGCCTGGAGTCAGGAAGACCTCTCTTCATGAGTTCCAATCTAGCCTCACACACTTATTAGCTGTGTGATCGCGGGCAAGTTATTTAAGTCACCTCTCTGTCTCAGCTTCCTCATCTGTAAAATGATCTGGAGAAGGAAAGGGCAAACCATTCCAGTATCTTTGCCAAGAAAACCCCAAACAGAGTCATGAAGAATCAATCATGACTGAAACAACTGACCAACAACAACAAAATGGGGAAGTATCAGTTTTCTCATCTATAAAATGGAAATAATGCCATTTCACATTTCTTATATAATAAAGACTAATGCTGCGATTTCATTGGTATAGAAAACTCCCAGTGAAGAAACTTCTTCTACCAATATAGGCTACTTTCTCTGCAATTTGCAATCTTAGGAGAGTGGCCTTGGATGCTGAGAAGGTAAGTGACTGGCCCAGGATCACACAACCAATATGTAACTTGAACCTAGAATTTATCCATTATATCTCACTTTCTAATCAACAATTTCACGGGGTTCTTGTAAGGTTCAAATAAGATAATGCATGTAAAGTGCTTCACAAGCATTAGAGCTCTATAACAATGACAGTTTTTAATAATATACTGGTTGATGTCTATAGGAAGAAAGAGTAGACCCCAGTACAGGTTTCAACCGTGGCTCACTCAGACTGAGTTCCTTGGACCAACCACTGGTTCCATCCATTTTGTTATCCTTAAAGGCTCAATAATTCTGGTGTTTTTTCTTAAAATATTAACATCAAAGAGACTTTAATAATGATTTAGTTCTACTTGAGTTCATTTTATCTAAGAGAACACAACTTGTCTTTTCCCATATGAAGCACTATTTCTTCAAAAAAATTCTTTAAAAATTATGAACTAAACAATCACCAACAAACAATTTCTTCCACATCTTCTGATTTCTTCCAAATCTCTGACCAAAATTCTAAAACCTCAAGACCACGGGCAGATACCCTGCAGCAGTTAATTCCTTCCAAATGGATTATGGATTTCTGAAGTTCCAATCATTCAAGTATTTCATCTCCATCTGAGAGTATCATCACTAAGTACACATCTCTTCATCTTATTGACAAGTATAGAATTAGAAGACTGCTAATCTTTCCTGAAATCTAGACATACATATCTCCATCATCTCCCTGTTCTGTGCCATCAAAGCTAATCCAAAAAATGAGGTGAGTAAAGGGATAGACCGGAATGACCTATTATTTTTTTCCTTCAATTTCTTTTATTTATTATTTATTGATGCCATTCCTTTTTTGCAGGAAGATTTTTTTTCTTTTATCATCCCCTTTCTTCCATGTCCCCATTTTTAACAAAGAAAAACAAAGAATATGAATAATTTATAACTTTTTCATAAAATTCCAAATTGTTTTCCAGAAATATTTAGGTCAATTACAATTCCACCAACAGTGTATTAGTGTATCTTCCTGTAGCTTCTCAAACATTGACAATTTTATCTTATATAAATGAGGAGGTAAAAATAAATGACTTTTAAGATACCCTTCTTTTCTAAATTTATGATCCTATGATTCTTGCTAATTTGGTATAGGTGAGGTGACATTTGAGTTGCTTGATTTGATTTCCTTATGAGAGATTTAAAACATGTTTCATATAGTCGTCAATAAATTGCTTTTCTTCTTTTGATGACCTGCACTAGTTACCTATTGGAGAATGGCTTTTAGTTTAAATATTAATATCAATTCCATGTTATATATATATAGGCTATCACACTTTTATCTATGATGTAATGAGGATAATTCTTCCCACTTGATATTTCTTTCTTTTTCCTAGATACATTGATTTTTCTCATTCAAGAGCTTTTTAGAATCATCTGATCTCAGTGAACCATGTTGGCTCTTAGTGATCTGTACTTCCCTTTGTAGATATCAACAGACCATTCCTTAATATCTCCTAGAAGTTTATAGAAATAGAAATTAAATTTACAAGGCTATGGTTTACATACTACAGGAATTACAGTGGCAAATTCAATTGTTATTGCTATAGAGGATGTCTAGCATAGGGTTCAAATGGAAGAGAGAGTCCTGTAGATGGCAAGGTCCTCCAGATGTTCCCATTTACAGATGGCATGGTACCGATTGCATCACATCCTGGAATACTACAAAGTCTCCTAAATTAGATGACTAATGGGCCAAGGGGTTTGGTCAACCATCTTCCCAGAAAAACCAAACGAATGAAAGCTGCTTCTTGTCCAGGCTATAGTGAGTTCTTATTATTAAATATTTGTGGAAACAATACGATAATGAATATATGATTAGTACAATCTGGAAATTTGTCACCAAAATAGTATACATTTGTCCACCTCCTTTTTTTGGTGGTCTACAACATTTCCCAACCCTCTCCCTGCCAAATTAAAATGTATAAAAGAAACTTAACAGCAGCAACACCTCCTGAGAGTTGTGGTTCATTAATTTCTTTCCTTTTTGCATTTCTGTCTTCTCTCTTTCAGGGAAAAAAAATTGACGGGTTGGGGAATGAGAAAGCCGCATATGTGAAGTCCTACTGTGCTTTCTGATGCTACAAATATAAATACCCATACTTGTGAGCTTCTAACTTTGCTCTCCCTCCATTATGCCTAGTGTCAGAGATCACAAGGGGATTCATTCGGGCAGTAAATGAACCCATTCTCTCTCTATAAATTCCCAAGTGACTTGTGGCAAAGACATTCGCAGCCTGTTGAATGAGCAATGAGGAACGTTCTTTGGAGACACTGAAGGTCATTGTTTTGCTCTCATTTCTGTTCCTTGCTAATGCAAAAGCGAGGCATTCGTTACTCTTGCTGAAATGGATGGGGCATGCTTTTTCTTTTTTATATTACTGAAAAGAATCAGCGCAATCTGAGTGACAAAGCTATGAATAAATGTGTGATCTCCCCCCCCACCTGCTGCTACTTTTCTGTATCTTTCCTATCTCTCTTTCATGTGCATACACATTTGAAGCAGCAAAGCCCAAAATACCAACATACATTTTGCCATGTGAGGTTAGCAAGCCTCCTATGCTGTCCATCTGTCTTTTTTTCTTTTTTAGCCGGAGAGTAAACAAGATGCAAATATCTGCTTTACTGGCTGATAGCATTAGAATTAAAGTCATTCAAGTAGAAAAAATTAGTCCCCCAAAGTCTGGTCCCAAATAGACCTTTAGCTACATTTTATTGCCTGTCACTAAGTGTTCAGTTTTGGAACTGAACGCTTGCAATGTTCTCTTCTGATAATAATAATTGCTCCAATTTCCATAGCACTTAACGTTTTCAAGTGAGGTATTATCTCTGTTTCATAGATGAGAAAACTGAGGCTCTGAGAGACGAACTGGCTTACATGCTGCAGTCAGTATCTAAGGATTCTGCCTCCGTTTCCCCTGCTCCAACTCTTGAACTCTGTCCACAATACCTTGGTACCTGTTGCTACATAAACTTTCCTTTTATTATTTTTTTCCATGAAAAGTAATATCTCTCTTATTTTAATGGAGCACATGATGAAAGTGGAACGTTCTATGTCATCTACAGTTATAGTAATGGTTATAAGTGACTCTGGCTGTGATTTTTCTCATAGGACAAATGTTGTAAATAATAATCCATATCTTTTGATTCTATTGTTAATAACATGAATAATGAGTACTTTCAATATTTGTTTAGTATTAAGAAATTAGGGGTTTTGACATACATAGAGAGATGAGCAACTGCTTATTGAAAAGATACATCTCCAGTTTATTAAATAAGCAATATTTAAAAAAACTGAGATGAGAGATCTGAGCTTGATTGGATAATTAATGAGAAAAATGTTTTCATTCACTAATTAATGATGAAATATCCAAACATACCCCTGGATTATCCTGCATTTTGAGATGATAAGAATGAATATGGTGATAAGCCAAGTAGCAAAGTGAGTTTGGTAGATCCCTAAACTCAGTTTCATGCAATAGAAATCTTTCTTGTCATCTAACTGATATATTCATTATGCCCTGATAATAGTATTTGGTTTAAAGTAATCAAGCTTTGACCACTGTACAGAAAAATGGAAAAAGCCTCCTGCCACAATTAGGATTTACAGCCCACCCTTCTGAAATTGAAGCAAATTTGTCATGAAAAGAGGCTTCTCCTAAGCCAGAGCATCTTTCAATTCAACTCAGTTCAGTTGTGTTGAGTAAACATTTCAATTCTTAACTGTGTGCCGGGCAGTATACTGATTGATACATGTTGTCCCAGGCAATGGCTTGGCCCCCATCCTGACACTGTCTTTTCTAAACAGCTGTTCATCGATCTTCCTGGGGGAATTCATCAACTCAGAAGAGTAAAGGAGTTAGAGTTATGAGTCCTCAGAGTCTACCTAGCCTGACTCAATGAACAGATGGGGAAACTGAGAATTTAAGTGATTTCCCCAAGGCAATATAAAATAATACAAGGCAATAGGCAACAATATACGAGGTAATATGCAATAACACAAGTAGCCAAGCCAGAACTTGAAACCATACCTTTTGCCGCTAGATCTGGGGTCCTTTCCATGATGCAATGATGGAAACTATCATACCGTGACTCAATACAATCTGTGAACATATATTGAGAGTGTTGGTATCCGAGATGATCAACAAATCCCCAAGGTGGTCTGATGGTGGTTCTCATCAACACTGAAGCCTTCTATGCAAGTATAGGCAGTACAATAGCGTGAGCAGCATCATTAGAATATGCCCATATTTCTTATTCTTATTAAGGAACATGATTCCATTTTCCCCGCTAACTTTCTCATGCCCTTACTCTGGCGATCAGCAGGCCCTGGTCATGGGAATCTGAAAGTCTGATTTGTCCTCCTCTCCCTTCCCTCCGCTCTACTAGATCTCTATGAAACACGTTTCCCAAAATAACTTTCCGGTTTTAGACATGCTGCCGAAAGAGTAACTGATGAGCGTCCTGATTAAAGGTGTGATGATCACACAAGTCCTTGTTCAGAGACGCTAAATCTCACAACCTCAGAGGTAAAAAGGAGCCACAGAGGATTAGATGCATGATCTAGATCAGTAGTTCTCAAAGGCTGACCCCAGTGATTCCTTCTTGTTCTTGTTGTTCTTGAGTCATTTCAGTCATGTTTGACTCTTTGTGATCCCATTTGGGGTCTTCTTGGCAAAGATACTGGAGTTGTTTGCCATTTTCTCATTTTATGTATGAGGAAACTGAGGCAAACACGGTTAAGTGACTTGCCCAGGGTCCCACAGCTAAGAAGTGTCTGAAGTCATATTTTAACTTAGGAAGAGAATTTTCCTGCTTTGGGCCTGGTCCTCTATCCACTGCACCATCCAGTTGCCCCAGTGATCCTTAGAAAGCCCAAAAACCCTTTCAGAGGGTCCTAGAAGTCAAAATTGTTTTCGTAATAATACCAAAATGTTTTCATTTCTAATATGTTCACATGTATAAACAACATAAACTAAAGTCCTTTGGGAGAGGTCCTCAATAATTTTAAAGGGGGTTCTGAAACCAAAAGGTTGAGAATCACACATCTAATTCAACCATACCTGACCAAGAATCTCCTCCAAACCATTCCCTAAACTTGATTGTTCAGTCTTGTTTGAAGACCTTTGATGAGGGGCACACTCACCCCCATGATGGTCTATATTTAATGCTTTTCCTGACATAAAACCTAAATCTTCCTCTCTGAAACTTCTGCATCATCTACAAACATTTATTAAGTGCCTATTATGTACCAGGCACTGTGCTGAGCATTGTGGAGACAAAGAAAAGCCAAAAAGAGTCTGCGTTCTCTAGCTCACAACCTTAATGGGAGGACAATATGAAAACAAATATGTACAGACAAGATATAGACATAACAAATTGGAGGCAGTCAAGGAGGGTTTGCCACTTGCTTCGAGCTCTATCTTTTAGGGTATAGCAGAACTCTCATCCCTTGTCCATGTGAGGACCCTTACTGATTTGCAGGTTTTCAGACTTAACGATATCCCGAATGTAAACAATCCAACCTCATATTGCCTCTTTTCAATCTCCCTTACCATTCTGGTTGCCATCTTCTGGACATGCTTCAGCTTGTCAGTGCTCTCTTGAAATGTGACACTCATGACTGGATGCAATTCTCCCAGTGTTGTTGTTGTCTTTCATCCTTCATTTTTGAAGAAGACCAATGACATCATGGGGTAATGTCTTGACTCATACATGAAGTGGATTTATGTGAGACAGAGTCGCACAGTCAAAGCCTCACATTCTCTTGCAGAGTCATGAAATTTCAGTGCAAGACAAAAGTCAAGATGACTGGCGATGACCCAGGATGCAATGGATAACCATGGTGTCTTTGATGTGTGACCAAGCTCTAAGAGTCCCCCAGTGTCAGCTACCTTCGTGGCCATTGGAATAAATTGTTCTCATCTACCCATTCCACCAGGGAAAATCTTTAAATGCTTGGAGTAGACATCCCTCTAATTCACCAATGTAGACTGACCAAGGCAAAGCACAGCCAAAATATCATCTCTGGGGTCTTGGTGAAATCCGAGATTCCTATTTTCAAATGCTGTTATTATTTCTATGCCACATTGTTAACCAATACTCAGTTCACAGTGTACTAAGAATCCTTGATCTTTTTTTTTTCCTCTCCCCTCCCACGTACATACAAAGTTGACTTTTTGAACCCAAGTGTAGAACTGCATTTTATAGCTGGTTATTACATTTCCTCTGACTTTCTTCAAGCTATCACTTGAGCCTGTTGGTATCTCCTTGAAATTCTGACTGCCATACAATATGCTCACTGTTCTTAGCTGTGACAACCATTGTATCTTTGGTCAATTTGTTTCCAAAAGTGTTGAATAACACAGAGCCAAGGAGAGATCACTGGGGCATTCCATGAGAGATGTCCCTCCAAACTGACAGAAAACCACTAAAAAGAAAGCTAAATGACTCATTGCATAGAGAAATGGACCTGGAGTCAGGAGAATCTGAATTCAAATCTTGTCTCAGATACTTCCTAGTTGTGTGACTCTGGTCAAATCACTTAACCTCTGCCTGCCTCAATTTTCTTTTCTTTAAAATGAGAATAATAATAACATCTAACCCTCAGGATTTTTGAGGATAAAATGAGGTAATATTTATAAAGAGCTTAGTAAACCTTAAGGCATTACACAATTATTATTATTAATTATTATTATTATTAATTAACCTAGCCTGTGAGCCCAGTCATTCAGCCCATTTTAAGTCCATCTCACTTTGTATCTACATATGAATTAAAAGAGTAGTTTTTCCACCCACTTATATTTTACATGAATCATACTATCATCTAGGGATGACAAGTGACCATAAATTATACCTTATTTACTTGTTTAGTTTATTCTAATCATTACTTACTATTTCTGTAACCTTAGACAAATCATTTCACTCCTCAGATCCCTCATCTGTAAAATAAAAGGGTTGGACTAGACGGCTTCTAAGTTTCTTCTAATTCTAACATTTTATGATCATTATGACCCTATCATTTTACCCCTCCCTAAAAGTGTGTGTGTGTGTGTGTGTGTGTGTGTATGTGTATGTTTATGCACGGATTTACACATGAGGGAGGAGGAACGCATCTGAAATCTCATGGATACAAAAATATCCTTAAATGATACAGACTGGAGAGCATCCATATGACCTTATTGGAGCACATCCCATATGACCCTTGCCCATGTCATTCCACTTTCTCTTGATAAACCAAGGAGACCAGTGATATACACAAGTTTTCCAAAAATTATCCTCAGATCTTACCATATGGCCATCCCACTTACTTGTTCTGTTATTCTTTTCTTTGATTACATTCTTTATTTTAGTAGGGGATAGAAATTCTCATTTTCCAAGGATTCTACTTTTAAGATAGAATCTTTATGTCAGGTACTTTCAATCACAAGAAATCACAGTTCTTTCTGAATCATTAATAAATAAATCCTCCTAGAACAGGGAATGAAAGGAGTTTTCAATAACAGTAAAGGCTGGGATCCTTCTCTGAGAGATACCTTTGTGGTGAGTAGACGCATTGGAATCTAGGGTGAGGACAACTAATGGAAAATATTCAAATACAAAAATCAATTCATCTCTCTCTCTTTTTTTGTACAGTCTTTGGGACATGATTGACTTTTATTCTTGGGAGACATTAGAGACTATTCAGGGTATCTTGATATACTAAGTGATCTACTACATAGGATTTCAGGTTCATAGTATACGGGCCTAGAAAGGATCGTAGAAATCATCTAGTCCAGGAGCACATATGGAGGCAACATCAGTGGTAGGCCTGGGAAGTGGATACAACAGTAGCTTCAGGAGTTTTCAAACCAGAGATGGAAAAAGGATCTTAAAACTAGCTACAAAGAGATTACATGGGACCCTCGGCTGACACTGGGTACAGCACTGAGCGCTTTTTGACAACTCCAAAACTATTAGTAGTTCTGAATTGAAATTCTAGGGCAGAGTAGAGCACTAGCACTTGTAGTTGCAGGGAACCAGGGGTCTTTCCTGGGTAAAGACAGAGCACAGACCAGAAGAGTGATCCCACCTCTCCCTAGATTACACCACATTGGAAGCACCAAAAACATACAGACCTCCAGAACTAACTCTGAAAACATCAGGGCAAAAAAACCCGAAGCTTGGGATAGTGGTTCCACACCCACAAGTGAGCAGAGAACAACTTTAACAAAATTAAAAGTCAAGAAATAGACCGGAAAAAAATGAGCAAACAACCAAAGGAAGAACTTGACCATAAAAAGCTATTAAGGAGACAGAGGATATGAAGACATAAACTCAGGAGAAGACAATAACATGAAAATGGCTATAAGCAAAGCCTCAAAGAAAACTGCAAATGGGACACAAACCGAACAAAAATTCCTGGAAGAGCAAAAGAAAGATAAGAATGGTAGAGGAAAAATTGGGAAAAGAAAAGAGTGATGCAAGAAAATTATGAAAAGAAAATTGACACCTTGGTTAAAAAGGCACAAAAAATACTGAAGAAAGTAACACCTTAAAAGAAAAAAAATTGGCCAAATGGTTAAAAAAAGTACAAAATCTCACTGAAGAAAACAATTTCTTAAAAATTAGAATTGGTCAAGTGGAAGCTAATGACTCCATGAGATACAATGGAACAATAAAACAAAATCAAAGTTGTTTTTTTTTAATAGAAGAAACTGTGAATATATCATAAAAAAAGAACTGAACTGGAAAATAGATTGAGGAGAGATAATTTAAGAATTATAGGATTACCATGATAGTCCATTATAAAACTATGGCAAAACCATGATAAAAACTGCTATAAAAAAATCTAGACATCATATTTCAAGAAATTATCAAAGAAAACTTTCTGATATCTGCAAACAGAGGGTACAATAAAAACTGAAAAATCTACTTGTCAACTTCTGAAACAGATCCAAAAATGAAAACTCCCAAGGATATTGTAGCCAAATTCCAGAGCTCTCAGGTCAAGCAGAAAATATTGTAAGCAGCCAAAAGGAAACCGAGTATAATTCTTCAGGGGCAAAAATGGATATTTAATGAAATAGGGGACATACAAGCATTTCTGATGACAAAACCAAAGCAGAACAGAAATTTTGATATTCAAATACAGGACTCAAGAGAAACATCAAAAAGGTAAACATGAAATAAAAATCACGAGGGGCTTAATGAGGTTAAATCATTTACATTCCTAAACGGAAAGATGATACATGTAATCCCAAAGAACTTTATCATTATTAAGGCAGTTAGAAAGAGTGTCCATAGATAGAGCATGGATGTAAATCAATTGTGTTGGGATGATCTAAAAAAATGGAGGGGTAAGAAAGAGGGGTTCACCGGGAGAAAGGTCAAGAATGAGGGAAATTATCCCACATAAAAGAGGCACATAAGGAAGAACTTTTACAGTGGAGAGGAAAATGAGGGGCCAGCGGCGGGCAATGTTTTAACCTCATTCTCATCTCAACTTGTTCTAAAAGGAAAGAATATATGTGTATGTGCATATATACATATACACATACATACATACAGGTGAACAAATCTGTCTTACCAAACAGAAGAAGGAGTAAGAGAAATGAGAAGGTGGTAACAAAAGATAGAAAAGAATAAGAGAGTTTTGTGAATGAATGAATGAATCTTGGCCAAGTCACTTAAGACTGTTTGCCTCAGTTTCCTTATCTACAAAATGAGTTGGAGAAGGAAATGGCAAACCACTCCAGTATCTCTACCAGGAAAATCCCCAAAAGAAGTTATGAAGAATTAGACATGACTAAAACAACTAAATAACAGCAGCAACAACAACACTGGGACATAAAAACCTCACAATCAAATGCATTAAAGCAAAAATATTAAATGCACCCTTTTTGAACCATAATGCAACAAAAATTATATTCATCTATTTAAATTAACTGAAAACTAAATAATTTAGTCCTAAAGAATGAGTAAGACTCAGGAAAAAGCATAAAAGCAACCAATAATTTCATTAAAAAGAATGACAATAATGAAACAACTTACCAAAATTTGTAGGATAAAGCAAAGCAGCAGTTAGGGGGAAATTTCTCTTAAGAAAAAAAGAGAAAGAGCAAATCAATGAATTGGAAATGAAATTAAAAAAAAACTAGAAAAGGAACAAATTAAAAATCCCTCGTTAAACACCAAAATAGAAATCTTGAAAATCAAATGAGAGACTAATAAAATTGAAAGTAGGAAAATCATTGAACTAATAAATAAACCAGGAGCTGGTTCTATGGGGAAAAAATAAAATAGATAAACCATCAGTTAGTTTGATTTGAAAAAAAAAAAGAAAGAAAGAATATAACCAAATTACTATAACCAAAAATAAAAAAGTAAATTCACTACCAAGGATGATGAAATTAAAGCAATTACTAGAAGCTGTTTTGCCCAGTTATATGCCAATAAATCTAACGGCCTAAGTGAAATGGATGAATATGTACAAAAATGTAAATTTCCCTGGTTAACAGAAGAGGAAATAGAATACTAAAATAACTCTATCTAACAAAAAGAAATTGAGCAAGGCATTAATGCACTCCCTAAGAAAAAAATCCCCAGAACCAGATGGATTTACAAGTGAATTCTACCAAACATTTCAAGAACATTTAATTATAATACTATACAAACTATATAAAAATATAGGAAAAGGAGTCTTACCAAATTCCTCCTGTGACACAAATATCATGCTGATACCTACACCAGGAAGAACAAAAACAGAGAGAAACTAAGCACCAATTTCCCTAATGAATGTTGATGAAAATTTTTAAAGTAAAATACTAGCAATGGGGTTACAGCAATCTATCACAAGGATCATCCATTATGACTAGGTTGAATTGATACCAGGAATGCAGGGCTGGTTGGGGAAAATATCCACATACTTGACCAAATCCATAACAAAGCCAACACAAGTCATGTGACTATCTCAATAGCTGCATAAAAAGCTTTTGATCAAATACAACACCTATCCTTATTAAAAACCCTAGAAAGCACAGGAATAAATGGAACTTTTCTTAAAATGATTAGTAGTAAAAATGGGATAAAGTAGAAGCCTTTCCAGTAAGATCAGAGGTGAGACAAGAATATCCCTTATCACCATTATTATTCAATATCGTACTAGAAATGCTAGCTATAGGAGTAACACAGGAAAAAGAAATTGAAGGAATAAGAATGGCAATGAGCAAATAAAGCTATCATTCTTACAGATGATGAGGTGGTATACTTAGAGAACCATAGAGAATCAACTAAAATGTTAGCTGAAACAACAAATTTAGCAAAGTTGCCAGATATAAAATAAACCCACATAAATCATTAGGATTTATATATACTTACATTTAATCTATATATCCATTATAAATTACTGCAAACCTTTTAAAAACTAGGGTGTCTACCTGACAAGACAAACCCAGAAACTATACAAATACAACTACAAAAAACTGCTCACACAAATAAAGTTGGACCTAAATAATTGGAAAAATATCAGTTGTTCATGGGTAGACTGAGCCAATATTATAAAAAAATGATTATTCTGTCTAAACTAGTTTACTTATTCAGTGCCATACCAATCAAACTGCCAATGAATTATTTTATAGAGCTAGAAAAAAAATTTAAAAAAATTCATCTGGAAGAACAAAAGGTCAAGAATATCAAGAGAATTAAAAAAAAAACACACAGTATGAAGGAAGGTGTCCCGGTACTACCAGATTTCAAACTATATTACAAAGTAATCTGAAACTGGCTAAGAAATAGAGTGGTACATCAGGGGAATAGATTTAAGTACAAATACATAGTAGCAAATTACCATAGTGATTTGGTTTTTGATAAAATCAAAGTTCCAAGTTTGATGGGCAAGAACTCAGTATTTGACAAAAATTATTGAAAACACTGAAAAGCAGTTTGGCAGACGCTAAACATAGACCAACATCTTACACCATAGACCCAAGATAAGGTCAAAACTGGTATATGATTTAGACATAAAGGATGATATCATAAGCAAATTAGCGGAGTATGGAAAATTTTACCTGTCAGATCTATGGATAAGGGGAGAGTTTATGACCAAACAAGAGATAGAGAGGATCATGGGAGGTAAAATGGAAAATTTTGATTACATTAAATTAAAAAGGTTTTGTATAAACAAAACTACTGCAGCCAAAATTAGAAGGATATCAGGAAACTGGGGGCAATTTTTTTATAGCAAGTTTCTCTAATAAAGGCCTCATTTTTCAAATAGATCATAAACTGAACCAAATTTATAAAAAAATAAGAGCCATTCCTCAATTGATAATTGGTCAAAGAATATTTGCAGTGGCTCTTTTTAATGTTTTCAAAGAATTCAGAATTGAGGAGGTGCTTATCAACTAGGGAATGAATGAACAAGGTACGGCATATGACTATAATGGAATAATGTTGTGCTATAAGAAATAACAAGAGAGTTCAATACATATGCATATACGTATACATACACATACATATATATAAATATACATACACATACACATACACATGCACATACACATATACATACACATGTACATATACATATACATA
>NW_020950239.1:432660-560272 GCF_900497805.2 Vombatus ursinus | reverse complement strand
ATACACATACATATATATAAATATACATACACATACACATACACATATACATACACATGTACATATACATATACATATACATACACATACACATACACATACACATATACATACACAGACACAGACACATATACATATACATATATATGTGCAGAGTGTAGTGAGCAAAACCAGGAGATTATTGTACACAATAATAGCAATATTGTAATGATGATAAATTGTGAAAGACTTAGCTACTCTAATCCAGATAATGATCCAAGACAGTTCCAAAGGACACATGATGAAAACTGGTAGACACCTCCAGAGAGTGTGTGTGTGTGTGTATACAATGTATGTCTACGTATATATACACATATGTATATACACACATATACATATATACACATACATATATATACACACGTATATAATCTTTATTTTTTCTTGCTTTTTGGCAACATGGCTAACTTGGAAATGTATTTGGCATTATTTCACACATATAATTAATATCATATTCCATTCTCAATGCAAGGAGAAGGGGCTAGAGGAAGGGAAAATTTAGAACTCAAATTTTTCCTTTAAAATGCTAAAAGATAAATATCTTTTTAAAAAGTTTTCATTTTAAAAAGTAAGAAATCATCTAGTCCAATCTTCATTTTAAAGCTGAGGAAATTGAGCCTATCAGAAGTTAAATGTCTTGATAAATGCCAGACAAGTATAAGTAACGGAGCCAGTTTTCAACCCCAGTCCATCTGACTCCACATCAACTGTTCTTTCCACCATGCTACACTACCTCCCAGGGGATGATGCAATGCTTTAATGAAGAAGGGTTCTTTGTTTCCATCCTTCAACCAGGCATGATCACTATTTCTCTCAGGAATAAAAGCTAATTCTGCTGATATGGTCTCTATTATATTAGAAGAATAGATGTCACTGCTAGGCAGTTAGGTTGCATATTGATAAGGCATTGGACTGGAGTCAGGAAGACATGAGTTTGAATGTTGCTTCAGACATATGACTAGCTATGTGACCTGGTGTAATAATCCAAGACTGGCTAGGTCAGACTGAATTCGAGACTGGAATGAAATGAAATACTCTTTTGTCTCTCTAACAGTTAGCAAAAGGAAGGTTATGTAGCCATAGCAGGGAATGAACTCTCCCAGGAGGGAAAGGATCTTCAGCTGAGGATGCAACGTTGATTCAGTTGATTCAACTCTCTGCATCAAATTGAAATCTTCATCCCTATAGTTTTGAACTGTGTTTCATCCTTTTGTACTTTGAGACCAAGCAGAGCAAAGCTCTGCCCTTTCAGGGCAGCTAGGTAGCACAGCAGATAGAGTGCCGAGCCTGGAGTCACGAAGACTCATTTTCCTGGGCTCAAATCTGGTCTCAGACACTTACTAGCTGTGTGACCCTGGAAAAGTCACTTAACCTTCTTTATCTTGGTTTCCACATCTGTAAAATGAGCTAGAGGAGGAAATGGTAAACCATTCCAGTATCTTTGCCAAGAAAACCCAAAATAGTCACAAAGAGTCAGAAATGATAGAAATGACTGAACAACAAAGAGCTAACCTAATCTCTCTTCCTCAGGACAGCCCTCTAGATCCTTGAAAACAGCTGTGCTAGTTATAATAGACCTTTGGTCAAGCTTTAGGTCTCAACTGGAACTCTTCAGGGATTTTTGTACTTAGGCTGCCAAGAAACCACATCAATCATCTGACCTTTGGTCCTCTTTGCCAATTAGATTTTTTTAATTTTAATTTAGAATTTTAGAAATGTAGAAAAGAGTTGCTATAAATGTGCTTGTGTGTATGGATCCTTTTCTTTTTTTTCTTTGATCCCTTTGGGTCATGATGTGGTGGTGGTATGGCTGGATCAAGGGTATGCACAGCTTAATGACTTTGGGGCATGATTCCAGAAAGGCTGGAACCAGTGAAGGCGCAAGGACAATTTCAATGCAGTTTAAGGAGAAGAACTAGCCAATCCCTGCTGGTGGGAGACCATTCCTACTACCACACCTAGGCAAGTCATCTAATCTCTCAGCCTTGGTTTCTTCATGTGTAAAACCATGATAATGACGGTGTCTCCCTTAGGATTGTTAGGAAGATCAAATGAGATAATATGTAATGTGCGTTGCAATCTAAAAGCATTCTAGCTTTATGCATTCTATGTGTATATACAGACGTTCTATACATATGCAGCCTAGCTAGTCTGATGATGATGACAATGATTATTATTATTAATCACTTTCTACCTATTTGATGTTGGGTAAATCAAGTAAAAGTGTTAATCACTGTAAAAGTGGAAGGGAGGGTTTAAATGATCTCTATTGAATAGTTCAAACAAGAAAAAGGAAAGAACAAGTCACACCCAATCTTTATCTTTGTGACGTAGAAAGTGGATTTCTATGGTGTCCTGTGTGCACATATGCATGTGCATGTATGCATGCACATATGTGTGATGTGGGCATGCGTGGCATGCATGTGGTATGTGCACGTACCTGTGTACGAATGTGTGTGTGCATGTATGTGAGCACATACGTGCTGTGTGCTTGATATGCACTGTATACATGTGCATGCATGTGCATGTAGTGTGTGTGTGTGTGTGTGTGTGTGTGTGTGTGTGTGTGTGTGTGTGTGTGTTTCGCCCCACTGAACACCATGAACAACAATCTCTTCCCACCACGGAACAGAGATGCAGTTGAACACCTGAATAATCACCAAACAAAAAAAGTCAAAGATTTTAGATTCATTCCAGCCTGCTTGTGCTAAGTGTGTCTCTCTCTACTGAGGAATTCATTCCTCATCAACGATTATCAGCCTTTATATATGGAAGGCTTTATAGTTTGTGGTGAATGTTTCGCTCAGGGTTTTTCCTTCCATAGCTCAGAAGTCCTAGCATCAAGCCAAGCCAGTCTGACAGGCTCTGCAGGCTGCAAATAGCCCTGCCTCTCCCTGTGGCCATAGACAACAAACACTTCCCAACAAACCCATGGGTGCTCCTTCCTTCAATGGCCACTTTCCGAGAAATACCGTCAACAAAGCAGTGGCTGGTCTCCAAAGTATTCCAAGCAAGTAACTGAATAATACTGAAATAATACTTAGGAAAACTTGTTTCTTACTGCTGCTGATCTTGGATTAACTTGCTCCAGAGAATTTTGCTTATCTTACTTTGAGGAAGAAAACCCCCATCTAACATAGTCCAAATAAGAAGGAAGGTATTATGAAAAGGTCGTGTTTTGGTTTTGGAAGTGGTAGATCTCGGCAAAATAGGAGAGAAGCTCCTACCACCAAGTTAAATAAAATATATTGATAGTCTGAGAGGCCATACAAAGAGCATTATTTTAATACACATTCAAGAATAGAATTTACATCTGAAGGAAACATGAAGCATCTCCATTCTAGTTAATTTCTCACATGCTTATAGAAATCTAAACAGTTGCCACTTTAAAGAAAGCTAATGATAACTGACATAAGGCACTTTAATGGACAATGAGATATGACAGAGTGGGATAGAAAGCTGGGCTTAGAGCCAGGAAGATTTGGATTTAGTCCCACTCCTACACATAGCAGTTGGGTGACCCTTGGCAAAACACAGAACCTTTCAGTTCTACACACAACTCCAAAATTGCAGAGAAGACACTGACCTGCATGGGTAAAGGGAATTTCTTCCTCTGGAAGTTTTCTCTACCAATTAAATCACAGATCCTGTCATTATGTAAAATTTGTAAAGGACCTTATGGGCATTATTACCTCATTTGAGGCTCACAACATCTTTCTGTGGTAGATATCACACAGATATTATTACACCAACTTTATAGATGAGAGCACTAGAGCTCAGAAATGGTAGAATGATGTGCCCAGAGTCACACAGACAGTGAGTGTCAGAGGAAAGATTTCATCAAGGTCTTCTGACTCCAACTACCTTGTTCAATCTATTTCCCTCTCAATGAAGAAAAATGTCCACTTCTGTACCTAAGAGTATGAGTTTTAAGAGGCAGGTGTAAACAGTAGAAATAGTGCTGGACTTAGAAACAAGCTATATCTGGGTTTAGATCCCAACATTCATTTTACCTGTGTAATCCTGAGCAAGTCAATTGACCCATCTGAGGATCAGTTTCCCTCTCTGTAAAATAGTAATAATCCTCACACACTTTACAAGATTGCTGTGAAGAATGTGTTTTGTAAGCTATAGGCATCAGAACTATTTTGTTCTTCATGTTTGAAAACGTCTTAGATGTATCCTCTTAGGCTCTTCCTGATAATATGAAAGAAGCCCACGAGCATTGCAAGAGAGAAACACTCATTCCATGTTCTGGGCTTAGAAGTATGAGAGGAATCCCAATATGAAGTAACAAAATCAGAAGTAGAATAGCTTTTGAGTAAGGAGAGATGCCTCCCATGCCACGGGAAGTCATGAGCACTGGTTGGCATGTGAGTCCTTCAATAAGCTTAGATAACTAAGCACATATGTCACACAAAGCTGGAGAAGCAGGAGAGATACTGTTTAAGGTGAATGTGCTTTGGTCCTTATGGCCAATGCAAATGAGAGATTTGCCTGACTGTCTCTGCAGGAGTGCTTTACTATAATAGTCAACACAAGAATCTGGTGTTTATTCATAACAGTTATAGACACAATTGAAAATCTTGAATCAAAGCTTGCATATGGTTCAGAACATTTGAGCTTTTCCAGTTACCACATATCCTGATGGTCACTTTTAGAACAATCATATGCAGGCATGATTGGGTCAGAAATGTATATGGAATGCAACGTGATAGCTGGAGGGCTCAAGCTTCCAGGTTCTAATCAATTACCACTTAGGTACCATTGGTGGGAAGTAGGATAAGGCTTTTGTCCTTAGTCTGATGAAAGAGGCTATAATCATAGATAAGTTGACAAGATACTTTCTCAACCATTCAGCTACCCAAGGTTTAGCCTCAGATTATGTCATAGAATAAATGGATTTATAGCCATTAGAGATCTTAGATGTAATCGAACCCAATGATCTCATTTTGTGGATGAGAAAATTGAGGTCCAAGGAGTTATGGCTCGACCAAGGTCACACCAAGGTAAAGAGAAAGAGAAAAGTAAAGAGGTTATAAGCAAAGAGGCTGAGGCTTTTGGCTCACAGGCTAGTGTTCTTTCTTTAGCTATTTTGACAACTCTGAGACCATAGCAGTGTAAGTGCTATGGATCCCCCACTATATAGTGATCATATATTATAGTGGGGTGGGACAGGATACCATCATTAATGTCAGGCATTGTTATTCTAGTCATTATTCTAGTCCGGTCACACCATCACCATCATCAAGTATCAGAGTTGCTCCCTACCAGAAAAAAAAAAAGAAGAAGAAAAATGAAGGTCAGTGATATACCAGAGGGAAAAGTTGAAAGAGTTTGAAGAATGAGTGAAGCCATTTATAAGTACTATATATCACTCCACGAAATCAAATTATTGGAAACAGCATGGTACAGTGGTGAGCAGAGGGTATGAAGTCAGAAAATCTGGGATCTAATCCTGCCTTTGACTCTTATCTTTCAACTTCCTTAGGTCTCAGTTCCCTCACTTTTAAAATGGGGGGTGGGGTGAACTATATGGTCTTTGTGTTCCCTTCCACTATGGATGGATCCACTGCTTAGTGGTCCAATGAACTTTCAATGTTAAGAAACAATCCACTGTGAATTTGATCAGAATTAAAAGCAGGGCATATCTGTATGTGAACCCACCCTTTTCCCTTCCTCCCTTCCTGATGCTCTAAATAACAGCCCCTAGGGGCACAGAGTGAATTTACCACTCCAGTATTTAACCCCCACTTAACTAAATGCCTTACGTCCCTTTCAAAAACAATGCTGATTCCCTTCTGCATCAATAGACAAAGGGGAGTATTATTCAGGGAATGAGTCTGAGCTGTTGAATGGCAGAAACTGTCCAGTTCCCTGGTGTTTTTGTGAAACCGAAGCAGACTAGCATTATAGATAACATTTCTGGGTGCCAAGGTGACTGTTGAAATAGACTGTGTTTTTCTCTTTTTCTGTAGAAATGAAAAGCTTGCCAAATTACTACTGAAAGCTCTACATAGCATAATGGTGGGTTATTCTCAGCAGAACAGTAGTAGAAGCTAGATGAGAGACAGACAACGGAAAGAGAGAGAGTACAGAAGGAAGAGTTTGGATGTATGTTAGAGGAGGTCAGAGGATTTAGAGCCAGAATGTACCTGAGAGGGCATCAAACCAAACTTCTTCATCTTGGAGATGAGAAAACAGGTGAAGAAAATGACATGGCTTCCTTAGGGCCATAGAGCAAAGTAACTGAGAACCTCACTGAACTGGACATCGGAAAGGAACTCACCAGCTTGTAAAGTAGCTTCAGAAACTGTCTACTCCAACTGAAGCTGACTCCAAATCTTGTCCCAACATGGGGTCATCTGAATTTCTTCTTGACTGCTTTGAGTGAGAGGCAACTCAGTGCTTCCTTGCATTTTGAATAGCTCTAATGATCATGAGGCTTCTCTCTGCCTCAAGGTCTTCCTCTCATGTCATACCGATAAATCTTCACTATTTTCAGAATAAACTCTGTACATAGTCATGCATCAGACTGTAAGCTCCCTGAGGACAGGGACCATTTTTGCCTCTTATTTGTATCCCCAGCCCACAGCATAATGCCTGGCATGTAGTAGGTGTTTAATAAATGCTAGATGTTTTGACTTTACTAGGGCATGATAAACTAGGGACACTTACTGCATTGGAAGGCTGCCTGTGAGTTCCTACGTTTGTCAGGAAAGACCTCTCCAAATGGATGATTATGTGGCAACTCAACATCTGCACTAGAGACAGACGGGAAAAGGAAGACATTCACATGCAAAATCTCTATGTCCTAAAGAAATTGCTTAAAGGATATTAAGGATATTCTGTATAACTGAGCAAGGCCACAAGGAGGACTGGAGATGGAAATGTTGTGGGTCTCCAAATCAGGATCCACATTGGAGTGGTGGTATGGCCAAAGATAGCTTCTCAGTTTTGCCTTTTTGTGTAGGAAAAGTCCCATCTACAATGTGTTAGAGTTGATCCCTTCTTTTGGGGATCTAGGATGGTAATTCATGGGGAGTGAGGTGTAATCTTTTGTCTTCACTTTAATATCTAGGCTGTGAGATCTTCAAGAGCAGTAGCTGGCTGAGAAGAAGTGTGACTATGGAATCTGAATGTTGCTCACTTACTTCCTTCTAGTGAACAAGGGTCATGTTGAGGATCTTTTCTACATTGGTATAGGAGTTATTTAGGAAGTGTAATTATTTTGATGTGGTTTCATTTCATGACAGCAACGGTCATGTGTATGACTAATACTAGGCCAACTCATAACATCTGGCCTTGGCCAGAACTGGTTCCCCCATCTTTAGTTACATCTATGCCAGGTGCATGTTGGGTTTTGTGCCATACGTGCATTTCAGTTCTCTCTATTTTGTTGCACTTTTAATTCTTCGTGTTTTTTATAAAAGAATGAATATTACTCCAAGAAAACATGTAAAAGCTGTAGCTTTTAAACAGCACATTTAGAGATATTGCAGCAGCTGTTGGTATGAGGAAATCAAACAATTCGAGGATCATCTGAACCCACAGTGAAGTAAGATCAATCACAGCAAAGTACACAGAAAAGTACAATGGAAAACAAACAAAAATATCAAAAAATGACAAACTGTTGTGATGAAACAGCCTAATGGAGCTTGAGAAAGAAAGGAAAGACTTCAGAGGGGCTGCGGAACTGGAAGAGCCCTTGATTCCTTCACGGTGGTATTCCACAGGCTTCTTAAAGTTAGAAGAGCAGGAAGAAATCCAGCAAAAATCAAAACAACTTCCAATCAATGCTGTTGCAATCTCTGGCTCAGAGGGCCAATTGCAGAGGGCTGTCTCCTCATTGGTGGACACTGATTACTCAATACCCTGAACTTGCATAAGGAGTGGACAGAGTTGGAGAGAGCAGGAGAGAAAAGCAAAGAGGTCTCCTGTGCTCTTCTGGCTTCCAACATGAAGACAGAAGATACCAAGCCTTTTCAGGTCACTGAAGGGAGAAAACGACTCTGGGAAGAAGCCGACATGAGAAAGTTAGCAGGCTCTATTGTGTCCCTATTCCTAACTGGCTATACTAGAGATCAAGGAATTTCCCCTGGGAAAACTTATCTGTTGAGTATGTATATCTTATCATATACACACATATACATTTTGGGGGGGTTTCTGTTTTGCTATTAACTTGGATAAATTTATTTATTTGTTATTTGTTATGTGTGTTTATTGTGGAACTGTCTTTTGGTGAGAAGGGGGTCAAACCTTGAATGAAGAGGAATCTCCTCTGTTAAGAAATAGGAGTCAGGGGCAGCTAGGTGGCACAGTGGGTAGAGCACTGGCTCTGAAGTCAGGAGGACCTGAGTTCAAATCCAACCTCAGACCAAACACTTGACACTAGCTGTGTGACCCTGGGCAAGTCACTTAACCCCAATTGCCAAAAAAAAGAAAAAGAAAAGAAAGAAAGAAATAGCAATCAGGAGTTTAGCTCGAACCTAAAAATTATATCTCCTATACAAACAATATTTAAGGGAACGGATAGATACAATCCTAACCCAGCACCCCTTCTCTCTGAGGAGAGTAGAAATTCTGGCCTCAATCTCCTGCTTCCCCTCCTGGCAGAAATCAGTCTCCCTTGGACAAGGGTCTAAAGAGAAGAGTCTAGAAATGGCTGTTCTTGCCTCCCTACGAGTCATATTGAGTCAAAACCGTATAGACATACATAACCAATATGGCCAAAACACTAGTAGTGGGCAAAACAATACAAAGACTATCTTACCAAAGTTTAGAAAATGTAATTTTTATTGATAAAACTTACTTTTTTCATATATGACCATATAAAAACGATAGAAGCCCACGCAAATCTGTAAGATCTGGGCATTTTTATCAGATTATAAAACCCTCAAAAATGCTTTGGTGATTTTTTTTTCATACTTCCATTGAGCCTAGAAGTCTTATGTTTATTGACGGGATAATGAATTTTCACCAATATGTTGATATACTGAAAAGTATTTTTTTCCTAGAACTATAGAATTTTCCACATGGAGATTGACTACTGTAATGTGACCTTTGTTGTTCAGTCATTTTCAGTCATGTCTGAGTCTTTGTGTCCCCATTTGGGTTTTTCTTTTTTTTTTCTTTTTGGCTAGGCAATGGGGTTAAGTGACTTGCCCAGGGTCACATAGCTAGTAAGTGTTATGTGTCTGAGGTCGCATTTGAACTCAGGTCCTCCTGAATCCAAGGCTGGTGCTCTATCCACTGCGCCACCTAGCTGCCCCCCCCATTTGGGCTTTTCTTGACAGAAAATACTGTAGTAGTTTGCCATTTCCCTCTCTGGCTCATTTTACAGATGAGGAAACTGAGGCAAACAGGGTTAAGAGACTTTCCCTGGATCACAAAACTAGCATCTGAAGCTGTATTTGAACTCAGGAAGATGAGTCTACCTGACTCTAAGCCAGGTATTCAATCCACTTTGTCATCTAGCCACCCCACAATATGACCTTACACTATGCCAAATATGATGAAAGATCAAGAAATTTATCCAAGAGATGGAAATAAGCATGTTTCAATGGTCTAGGAACTCACTTGAATTAAAACCCATTGAAAAATCTATGTATGGGTTTAGGTTGTGAATGTTTTTGAATGTTAATGTCTTCAAAAGTAAGCTCACCATCTCTAAATTCAGTACAAGTATTCTGAGTACTCCTCTATTAGAAGACTGGATAATGGATGGGACACACAGCTCAGCCTGTCCCCATGTGCTGTTGATTTCCTCTGCCCACTCTCTGTATTTTGAAAGTTTATTTTTTTCCAGGTAGCTTAGAAATGATGAGTATTTGGGATGGTGACATCTCCAAAAAACACTGTTGTTAAATTTTTATGGATTAATGTTGTGTCCAAGAGGTTGTAGGCAACAGTTTTGACTGAGACAATGGCCTAGTTCCAGTATTGGTTGAATACTCAAGGAAATTTTGGAGTCTGTATTTATGGAATAGGGATTTGTCCTGTCCATGAAAGAAAACAGGCTTCTGGTATATGAATTTACTACAATTATTATATTGGGATTATTATTATTCCTGAAATTACTATTATTTTGTTATTATCGTTAAAACAAAACATAACAACCAAATTAAAAAAAAATCTGTGGGCTATAATCAATACTAAACTTAGAAAAAATGGATTATTTGTCAATGATATGCTTAACGTATATAATATGATGTATAGTTTTGTAATAAAGAATTAAAATTCTCTAATTAAAATCCTTTAGAAGGCATATGTCAAAATCTTGTGAAGTTGGTGCCAAATTGTGTAAAGCAAGTGACTTCAACCAAAGAAGGGCATATTCCATGTTGTAAAGGTATAAAAAGTTTGAAAGTTTCTTGTGTAAGTCAATATATTTAGTTTCCTTTGTCCCAGTTGAGTCATACACCTCTCTATGTTTCCAAATGTTTTGAGAAACCTTGGGCCCAGGTGGACACTTATCCATGAAATTATAATTGGAAAACAGGGGAATCAGGCCTTTTAGGCTGGTTTTAGAGAAGGGGAAAAAAAGGGAGTCAATTAAAGCCAGGTAGGCATATCGTATATGGATGGTTAAATTGGCATGGGCCTGCCCAGGAAGTTCTTCTTCTAAATTGCCTGCCCGGTGCCAGGAAGGGGACCTCAGGGTAAGAATCAAAGGTTCCCTAAGGCACGTACTTAAAGCTTTTCACCTTGGTCTTCTCTATGTGATGGTTAATTCAGATTCTATAGGAGGAGAGAATTTAACTTCCAAGGCCCAAAAATCCTAAGAAGGGAAGAAAGGCCTTAATAATTAATACAACTATGTGTATTTGTGTATATTTTTTTTTAACAAGTAAAGCCTTTGCATTCCCCAGAAGGAAAATATTCAAAGTTACACAACTATAAGAAGCAAACCTATCATTACACACATTGTAACAAAGGTCAAAGAAACCACAAACCAAACACTCTGCAATGAATCAGAGCATTCATAATTTAGCAGCCCCTACAATACATGATTCATAGAGGCTGGGTCCAGAGCAGGATCATCCAAAAGGTGTAATTAAATCAAATTTCTCTCAGTTACTTGATACTATTATTTACAAAAAAAAAACTACAACAACTATAGGATGCACAATCTCTACTTCGTAATATTTTTATGCTTTAACATATTCGTGTAGACAGTTGTCTCTCCCTCACTCCCCTCAAAAAGAAAGCATCACAAGGTCATAAGTTAGAGTTATAAAGGACCTTAGAGGCCATGAAATCCAAAATTCATTTTACAGACAAGAAAAATGGGGGCTAGAAAGGTTAAATGGTTGGCCTAAAGTCACCCAAGTAGTAAGTGGCAAAGCCAAGATCTAAACTCAGGTCCCCTGATATCAAATCCAGTACCCTTCATTTAAAAAAAATATCTTTCTCTATGAAGAAAAAATAATATAATCATGGATTTAGGGCTGGAAAGGACTTGGAGATCACTGGGTCCATCCCCATAATTTCTGATGAGGAAACTGAGACCACAAGAGATGAAAAGGCTTCCCTAGATGACAAAACTATTAAGTAGTAGAGCTGAGATTTGAACCCAGGACTTCTGATTCAAAATAATTGCTTTTACCTCGTAGTAGGCCCCCATCATCTCTTCCCTAGACTATTGCAATGGCCTGAAAATTCATCTCCCTGCCTCAAGTCTCTCAATACTCCAGTTCACAGTAGAGTAGTTTTCCTTAAGCATAGATCTGACCATGTGACATCTTTTTTCTTCCTACTCACCCGCTTCCTATTGACTCTAGGATAAAGCTCTTCTGCTTAGGTTTTGAAGTCCTGCCCAACCCAATCCCCATCCAGTCTTTCCAGCCTCATTGTACTTCACTATCCCTGCCACACTCTGTCATCCAGGTAGACTGGCCTGTTCTTTGACCCTCCCTCACAACACCACACCTCCCATTTCTGGTCTTCTACACTGCCATCTCCCGTGCCTGGCATTTCTCCTTACTTCATCTTTTCCTTTAAGAGGTAGCTCAGGCAATATTTTTTGCTTGAAGCCTTTCCCAATTTCCCAACTTCTAGTGCCCTTCACACTTCCCCAACACATATAGAAAACAAACTTGTCTTCAACTATTCTCTATGTCTGTAGGGCAGCTAAGTGGTGCAGTGGATAGAGCACTGGGCTTGGAATCAGACTCAACTTTGTGAGTTCAAATTTGACCGTAGACACGGCTATGTGACCTTGGGCAAATCACTTAGCCCTGTCTGCCTCAATTTCCTCATCTGTAAAATAAACTGGAGAAGGAAATGGCAAACCACTCCAGTGTCTTTGCCAAGAAAATCCCAAATGCAGACACTACTGAAGAGCAACAAGTCTGCAATTATGTAAGTGCATATACATATATGCATACATATGTGCGTGGATTTATGAATTCATTATGTATGTAATTTTTTTACGTGTTTATTATCTTCCCCTTTAGAAGAGAGGCTCAATAAAAATACAAACTGTTTCCTTCTTTTCATTGGCATCCTTAGTGTCTAGCACAGTGCACGGCACAAAGGTAAGAGCTATTAAATAAATGACCTGAAGAAATGCTTGTCAATTGACCGCTGATAGATCAGCCGATTAATAAAGGATGCTTTTAGTGTTTGCTGTTGTTTCTTGTCCTTCCTTCTCAAAGAGGACCATGACGTCAGGAAGGTGATGCAGTGACTTGCAAATGAATTGGATCTAAGTGAAGGAGGGCTGTCTGTGCACCACGGTGTTACTGACTTTGGAGACTACATCAGTCACTTGGAAGATGGTTTTTGAAATGCTGAGTTACTTTTATTACTGATAGAATAATTAGGGTTAGAGGAGATGGCGTTATTTTCAAAAGCAATCAGCAAACAGTTGAAGATCTGGGACTGAAGCTCAAGCAGCCTGTAACAGTGGGAAACACATTGATTCTGGAGTCAAAAGTCGTTCTGTTTTTTCAGTCATGTCTGACTCCTCAGAGTTGGAAGATCTGGGTTCAAATCCTGCTTGGGCTGCCTCCTAGCTGCATGACTTTGGGAAAAACACTTCTCCTCCCTAGTTTCCTCATCTGTAAAAGGAGTAGATTAGACTTGGCTTCTGAGTCCTTTCAGCTGTAGAAACCTGATCCTGAGGTTCTATGAGATAGGTCAGAAAACAGAATTATAGATCTCGAGTGGGTAGTCATAAACAAAGATCACAAGTTCTCTGGCTTTCCTCTCGTGGAGCAAAGCTGGCATTAACTATCCCCCATGGTTCTGGGGTATGTTGTGGGTGTCTTTCTCTAATGCGGTAAGCCTGAGCCTCTATCCCAGTGTTCACCCTACAGTTAACTGCCAATGACTAGCACCCTATTTCCATTTAAGCAATTAATGCAGATTAGCTTTTGTAAACAGTTGTTTACTTCAAAGTTATAGTAATAAAACAAGTATAAATATCTCCCCTCCAAATACTTTGAGGGGCACACTATCCCCTCCATCACCTCAGCCTCTGGGATAAGTAGGCCCAGTTTCTGCACAGCATGGGACCCCAAAGTTCACATCCAAATGCCCCATCACTGATAACTAAGTTATAGCTGGGCTGGGTCCTAAAGCTCATGCCTCTCCTTGAGATTTAAAACTGGACCTTCACTCATGGACCTCCTGGTGGCTCACTTGCCTGACCTTTCAAAACTTACAGGGTCTTAACTTTCAATATACTTCACCTAAAACGAAAAGAAAAAAAAAAAAAACTAAAACAGCAAAACCAAAACCTTTATAAATGGACCACAGACAAGAAGCACATGAGGTCTTTCCTCTCATAGCTTTGTCTCTCTTCTCTCCTTAAAGTGCCACCATGCAGCAAAAAGTCAAAACAGAGAAGAGCCAGGCTCTAGATGATTAATGCCTTTTGAATGTCCCACCCAGTACCAGCTATACAGGCAATCAAAGACGCTCCTATTCACCACATGCTTAGCAGACAAGAACCAGCTCCAGAATTTCTACTGTGCTTCAAAATCCACAGGACAATTGCTTCAGCCAAGCACTCTGCACATGCTCTTAAATATGGGCCTCATTGGCCAACCCCCCTCCCCACCCCCACCCCCCCATTATACTCACTATGTATTCTTGGCTTCCTGTCAGCTCAGGGTGACTGGAGACCAGTCTCTAGTTACAAACATATGTAAGAATTAAGAAGGGATGGGTTTTCTAGGGAATAAAGTATATCAAGAGAAAATAAATAAGTATTTTACCTTTAAAGATTCCCACAGTTATGGGCCAAGAGAAGGGAGAGGAGTCAATAAAGAAAATAAAGAAGACTTTGACAATGTAGGAGAATTAGGAAAGAGTTGTACCATGAAAATAAGGGAAGAACTAGTTTCAGGAAGGATGGAGTAGTCATTGTAGTTGTTTCTGAGTCATTTTTCAGTCATATCCAACTCGTCATGATCCCATTTGGGTTTTTCTCAGCAAAAAAACTGGAGTGGTTTGCTATTTCCTTCTCCAATTCATTTTACAGATGAGGAAACTGAGGCAAACAGGGTTAAGTGACTTGCCCAGGGTCACACAGCTATTAAGTGTCTGAGGCCAGATTCAAACTCACAAAGATGAGTCTTCCTGACTCTAGGCCCTTGCTGTATGCACTGTGATACCTAGGTGTCCTCTATGTCACCTAGCTGCCCCATGAGGTAATCAGTTGAGTCAAATACAAGAGAGGGGAAAGAGAATGATGACTGAGGAAAAGGCTATGAACTTTGGCAGCAACAGAACAAAACAAAACAAAACAAAACAAAACAAAACAAAAAACATTGATGACCTTAAAGAGAAAAATTTCAAAAACAATGTGGTAGAAGTCAGACCACAAAAGTAAATTAGGAATAGGATAGAAAGGTAGTAGATAAAAGAAAAGAGATAAGAGGACAGCAGCTGGAGGAGACGACACAGTCAAGTGATAGTTTATTTGCTTTTTTTTTTTTGCAAAATGTCTTTATTAAATGCTTTATTACAGGGTGCAGAGCACTATGATAAGGGCAAGACAAAATACAAAGTTTAGATACCCAATCTTGGCCCTGCCCACACGGAGCTCATAATTTAGTGGGAAGATGGGACATCCATACAGATGACTAAAATGTATACAATTACATGATAAGTACGTTACAAAGGTTCAAACCAAGTGATGTATGAGGTTGAAGAATAAAGGCTTCAGTAACTAGTAGAATGAGAGAAAGGTTTATGCCTTTGAGTTATCCTTTCTATGTTCCAGCTATTTACTATCTTGCAGACAAGAAAGTTGAAACAAAAAGAATCCAGGTGTTTTATTGAGGACATTAGGTTTGGTTGATACTAGGCTTACTGGACTATTTCTCGGAAGTGATAGAGAGAGGAGGTGTTCAATCACAGAGTTACCAGAAGTATCTCATAACTCTGAGACTATTAGAGACAGAGTTCTATTGAGGTTAAAAAAAAATGCTTAACGAGAAAGAAATTAAACTGAGGACCTCTAAAATGTCTTTAATGACCAGGTGACCCAAGGCTTTTGCTCACTTAATTACAGGTTGAAATGTTTATGGGGTGTCTGTGGGAAAGCAGAAATGCACATCAGCATTCAGAAAGTATGCAGATTCTGCAGGTAAATTCCATACTGAAGAAATGTGGCTCCCATTAAAAAGATACCATCTCACCCGGTCTGGAACTCCATACTTGGACGTCATTTATTACATCATTCATTATTATTAAGGGTTCATCTTGGTGCGATAGGGAGAAAGGACTAGATCTTCAGTCAAAGGACCCGGCTGGTTGAAATCGTACCTCTCATGCTTACTTCCTGTGTGAGCTTGGGGTGAATGATTGAATCTCCCTGAATTCTCACTTTCCTCTATAAAAGATGGAGTCTGGACCATATGACCCCTGAAGCCCCTTCCAGTTCTAAATTTGTTATGACCTGGCCTCCTTTTGGACCCCTTTGAGATGCTCTATGATCCCATGTGAAGGCCATTAAAATTTCCAGTTCCTCCCACAACCTTGGGAGCTTATGACTGCCACTGACTCACTGGACAGGAGAGTCAAACATGAAACCAGATAGAAAGACGCTGTGGAGCTCATTCTGTCCACAAGAAATGTGGGAGAATTTGATCTGGATGGATTGTAGAGAGAGGTATCCAATACAATGACATGCTGTCACTCAACCACTCCCTTCAACTGAGAACTTCCTGCACTGCCATCTGAAGCAGGAGTTCCCAATTGTTGTTAGTCCCACATCCCTGGGCTTTTAGTTAACTTCCTGAACCCCTTCTTCAATATGAAGGACAGTAAAATTTAGAGTTTACAAGGAATTGGCACATAAGAAATAAGAGACTAGGATAATAGCATAGTATCGTTATTAAATAGTCCCTGTAACTCCTTGACAAGTGTTCCTCGGGTTGGGAAGCTTTCTTCTAGACCAGTGATCTCAAACTTTGTGGTTTTTGGACCCTTTTACACTCTTGAAAAATTGTTGAGGACACCAAAGAGCCTTTTTTTTTAATGTAGGTTATATGTATTGGAATTTACTGGATTAGAAATTAAAATGTGTTAGTATTATTAGGAAATAGTTTTCACCTCGAGGATCTCCTGAAAACATCTTGGAAACCAAAGTTCAAGAAGAAAGAAGGAGAAAGGACATTTCCTTTGAAGATTATTGCAGTGCAAAGGAGTTTCCAAGTTAAGTTACCAAGATAAGTATTTACTTAGACTGGATGAGATTATTATCTACTGCTTATTCTTGGTGGAGACATTTTATTGAGAAACAGTCAGTTGCTTCAGGGAAAGCTAATTGGGCATTCTTCAGGTTTGTCTTAGCAAGCACTGTCATCACACAGGACTGCTTAGCCAAACAAAAGAAGTAGGAAGCTTCCCATTATTGCAATGTCTCAAATAGTAGAAGAAGGGAAGACCCTAGGAGGCCTATGTTCTTTCCAAGAGCTATTTTAGCATCTGCAGAAATACCTTCAAGGGTTCTTTAGATGTCTCAGTTGCAAGCCAAATTACACATACTCACCCACTTGCACGTAAATAGAAAATATAACTTGTGATTCTACTCAAGGGAGAGTGGAATTCCAAGGGAATCACTCGGTTTAGAAGCAATGTCAGGAAAACTAACCTCATAATCAGAGATATCAGAAAGGGGAATGAGCCACCTTGGGAGGTAATGGACTCCCCCTCACTCGAAGTCATCAGGTACAAGTTTGATGATCACTTGTGGGGAATTGTAGAGGATATTCCAACTCAAGTGGGGATTGAATGTGATGGAACTGAGGCGTCTTCTTGCTCTGAGATTCTTGTGAGGAAGGCAAAACACAAATAAATCTAAAAACAAAGAAATAAAAAATAGAATCCTGTAAGCAAACGCAAATCTTGTTGACTTCATGAGTAAAGTGGGGGGGGGGGGGGAGAGAGAGAGAGAGAGAGAGAGAGAGAGAGAGAGAGAGAGAGAGAGATTACTGTGATTCCACTTAAGAAAAAGTGAAATTTCCAGTATTTTGCTGAATTCAATCTATTATCCTTTTCCATAGAATTTAAGCATGAACACATGCCTAAAAAAACAAAAGTCCAAGCAAACCCACTCCTTACCAGAATATTTGATTCTATAAATTCCAGGATTGTGATTCACAGCACTTAAGAGTTGTTTTCCCCACTCCCCAGTACAATTTAATTTTCATTTGGTGGCAATCCTTTTGAATTTCTGAAATACAGTTAGAAGACAAGGAATGATCTGGTACAGTTTGCTTAAACAGCAGATGTACAAGGGAAGCATGAAGGGAAGATGAACAGTTAATTTCCCCCCAGAAACTTGTGAAAACGGTTCTGTTGAAATCATTCTCATATCCAACACATTCATGACATCTTATTATTTTGTCTTTCTAATCCTACCGATAACAGTAAACTATAAATATTGTAATTTGCTGCTCCGAGGGAGTCCTGGTGGGGAAGGATATACACAGGGGCCTTGTGAGTTCCAGAAGTCAAGTTAAATAAGAACAGGTGTGCAGACAAGCAGGCAGGGAAGGAAGTAGGCAGAGTGGCAGACTGGTAGGCATTGAGGCAAATGGACAGACAGACAGGAAAAAGGAAGATAAAGATGGAAGAATGGAGAAAGGAGAAGAAAGAGAAAAGGAATGTTAAAGATTGTGTAGATGACAAAAATCTCTCCAGAAATACTGCATTATGAGCAATTCTGTAAACATTTGTACGTAACACCTAGCCAAGGACAGACCCTGGACTAGGGCTCTTGGTCCCAACTTTTTCCATCTTCTTTGGGAACTTGAATCCTCCATCCCTTCTCACCTTCTCGTCTTCAATTTCTCCTTACCCGATGGCTTTCTTCTCACTGCCTACAAACATGACAATGGCCCCAGTACTAAAAACAAAATGAAATGAAATGAAAATATTAAGAAACACCTTCATTTGACTCTGTTCTTTTCTCATACTAAAATCCTATTTCTCTTCTCTCTCAGTCAAACTCTTAGGACCATCCAAACTCAATGTTGCCATTTCTTTGACTCTCACTTCTCGGCATCTTGCCATCAATCTTCCAACTCAATTGAAAGTGCTCTCTCCAAACACTAGGGATGATCCCTTAACTGTTAAATCCAATGGCCCTTCTCACTCAGCCACCTCCTCGACTTTTCTAAAATTGTTGACATATCCCCGCCCCCCAAAAAAAACCTTCTCCTGAGTACATTCTCCTTCCTTGGCTTATGGGATGATGCTCTCACCAGGATCTCCTCCTACCTATTTTACCACATCACCTGTCCCATCCCCCCCAACCCCCCACCATGACTGCTCCTCAAAGCTCTCTCCTGGCCTATCTCTTCATGCTCTCTCTACAATCTACCCTCGGTGGTCTCAAGAGTTCCCATGAGTTCAATTGTCTCCATAACTACCAGATCTATATATCTAGCCTTTGACTCTCTCCCGGGGTGTATGGGGTGTTCAGGGAGGATTAACACCTCTGATCCGAGGGCTTACTGAAGCCTCTTCAGGCCTGCTCATCCTCTTTGGTGTCTACCTTTACCCAACTATCCCCTGGGACTCCAAGAAGCCATAGCGTGTACAGTGGCCACACCCCAGTAAACTGTCTCTCTATAGAAGGTTAAACGAGGTTGAGGGTAACTGACAACCCTTACATCTGTCAGTAAATTAGGGGAATGTCTACCCTGAGAACATGAAGACTTCTTCCCCAAGGAATGGGCCAATGAGAACAATTTGTTCCAACAGCCATGAAGGGGACTGAAGAAGGTGCTGTAGAGTACTTAGAGCTGGGTCAGGCATTGAAGCATCCCAGACCATCACCAGTCATCCTGAACTTTGTCTTGCCACTGGACTTAGGTAACTCAGGAAGAAAGAATAAGGCACAACTCTGCATCATTTAAATCCAACTAGGAGCCAGTCAAGACATCATTTGTGATGTCATTGGCCCTTTTCAAAAATGAAGGATGAACAAGAACTCTCTCCTGAATTCTAGTCCACCATCACTGACATTTCTACCTGAATGTTCTATAGGCATCTCCAATTCTCTAAATGTTCCTGGCTTTGTGAGAACATCAAGATTCTTCCAGTCATTCTGGTTTGCAACCTTGCAGTCATCCTCATTTCTTATCGCACCTTCACTGCCATCAGGTACCAAATAATTTTTATAATACTTTCACAACATTTATTTTTCTATACAATAATTATGATTCACCTTCTTTCTTAAAAAAATATATTGGATAAGAAGAAAATGACAGCAAGTTGTGGCCAACTTCACTGGGTATTTAGTGTTTATGCCTGCCTTCTTGCTTCCTATTGTGACGTTTTATTGGCTACTTTCTTCCAGAGCATCTTTCAATGCAATTGTCACTTTAGGTTTCTCTACCACAAGTCCCCCATAGCCTCAGTGGAGGTTGTGCACAATTTTTATTTCCTCAACATTAGCCTCAGGAAGTTCTCCTAGAGCTTTGCCTAGAATTCGCTAACTCTGTTTTTAAGTCCTTTTCCTTTTTCTACTATTTTTATTTCTCTTGTAAATTAGCATATTCCTCTCTAATTTTGGATAGGAATCATTTCATAGCAAGAAATATTATACTTGATCCCCAAACTGTATAAGCTTTCTTTTTCAGTTTTATGTGGCTTTTACCCTTTCTTCTACCTCCAAAAAATTGATTTGTTCTTCATTTAATTTGGCAACTGAGGCATCAGACCTGTAGTTGCCAGATTACCAAGGAAGAGTTAAGATTACTTTCATTTTTCTTAACCCATCTTGTTATCTTATTTTAGTGTAAATTTGAGCCCTTCCTGTCCAGAGTGGCAGCTCTCTCTCTCCTTATTTCTAGTTCATTCAATCAACAAACATTTATTGAACATTAAGCATCAGACAATATGCTTGACTCTAGGAATGTAGTAGTAGTAATACTAATGGTGGTGGTGATCGTAGTAGTAGTGATGGTGGTGGTGGTAGTAGGAATAGCAGCTGATATTTATATGATGTTCTAAGGTTTGTAAAAAAAAAAAAAAGAAAACTTTACAAATATAATCTCATTTTATCCTCACAGCAGCCCTGGGAGGTAGGTGCTATGATCATCAGATAAGGAAAGTGACTTACATAGTGTCTCACAACTAATAAGTAAGTTATATGAGGCCAGACTCTAAGTCCCAACTCTATTCACTGTACCATTTACTAGCTCTGTGACCATGGGTAAGTCAATTAATGTCTCTGAACCTCAGTCTCTTCATCTATAAAACTGGGGTCATAATCATACTTCATATAACTACCCTACAGGGTTGTTGTGAGGATCGAAGAAAGAAATGCATGTAAAGTGCATTTATAAATGTCCGTTACACCTTTGTGAAACCTGTTTTCTCACCCTCCTCAATTTTCTTTGTACTAAAATACTTACCTTCATATATGTTGTGTGCCCCCAATAGAGTGGTAGTTCCTTGAGGGCAGGAACTGTTCTTATTTTTGTCTTTGCATCCTCACTCTAATATAGGATCTGGCATGTAGTAGCTGCTTAATAAGTGCTTGTTGAATTGAGCTCACTATATATAATATGTCTATCAATATTACATATAATTACAAAATAAGTGTGTATACATTGAGTTTAGGAATGTGATAATAAAAACAATCGACTCTTTTTAGCCAACTGAAACACCACTTTCTGAACTTCAGCAACATGCCCAGAAGACAGTTGTCTCCATGATCGTAAGTCTTCCTATTTAACTTGTCCCATAATTTTCCTGGAAATAGCTGGGTCAATAGGCCATTATTCTTCCTACCCTTCTCTGTCTCTCTGTCTCTCTGTCTCTCCCTCTGTCTCTGTCTCTCTGTCTCTCTGTCTCTGTCTGTCTCTCTCTCTGTCTCTCTCTGTGTCTCTCTCTCTCTTTCTCTCTCTCTCTATCCTGTATCCAGTTAGAATTAAAAGTCAAGCTGTCTTTCTTTTTTCTCAAATATGTTTCTTTGTTACTCAGCAGAAATGGGCAGCCCATAAAAGGAAGAGGAAAAGAATAATAAAAGTGCCAAATTTCAGTCTTTTGCTTTGAGAAGAGGGGTATTTATAGGGAAATTGCATCACCTCCTCCTTCTCTAGGAAACACGGATGTGAATGTTCAGGCTATATTTGGAACTATCCATTAAAAAAAGCTGAAAAAGCAAACCCAAAAAATCCCGTCTTTGTTATCTTCAGTTGGAGTCGTCCTTTGACTTAAATCACTACTTTACCAACAAACAAGTGTGTGGTGTACATTAGAACCCATGAGTGCCCTGCCATACTCATCTTCTAGAATTGTCAGTTGCCTGAATGAATACACAAGGAGAGTCCTGTCTTGAAGGTCATCTGCTTATAGTAACAGGGTTAGGGGATGGATCAGTGAGGTCATTTCCTATTCACTCAAAGAAAAAATCCTTTGATTTAAAGTGGGGGTTCTCAATCTTTTTGTGTATCAGGGGACCCCACAGCAGTCTGGTGAAGACTAGGGATACTTTCTCAGAATAATAATTTTAAATGTAAAAACTAAAATACACAGGATTGTGAAGGAAATCAATTACATTGAAATTAAAGATTTATTTTTCTCCCATCCAACTTGATAGATTACCCTGAAATTAATAAGAATGCTTAATGCGGAGGGAATTCCTTCCAGTGTCTGAGAAAAGTAGTGCCTTGAAAAATGACCCTCCCCAAGGACCATCTCCACTAAACAGAGAGCCCAGTCAATTTCCAAGTAATCCCTCCCAGTGACTGCTTGAGGCAGATGCTTTCCCTGGTCCCTTTCTCTTCTATTCTGGGTATTCTGTATGTAATGATAGAAGGGATAGCACTGAAGAGCTTTGTAAATTGTTTGTACCAAGGAATGAGCTTATTTTCAAAAAAAAAAAAAAAAAAAGCCTTGAAGTTTTCACCCAGTCTAAAAGTAACCTCTGGCTAAGCCCAAAGGAAGTTTGATTCCAGTCTCCTTGCAACTATGTTAAGAATAATAACTAGCTATATCACTGCAGGGTTTTCAAAGTGCCTTCCTAACCACACTGTAAGAAGGGAAATATTGCCATCTGTATTTCACAAATGAAGAAACTAAAACATAGTGAGAGCAAGGGATTTGCTTAAGGTCACACAGCTACTCAGTGTCCGTGATAGGACTCAAACCTAGTAAGGCTTTTGAATACAGTGTGGTGTTTTTGTTTTTTGTTTTTTGTTTTTTTTTTTTTGTTGTTTGTCTGTTTGTTTTTTAATATTATACCGCCATGAGGAGGCTACTTACTCCCAGGTGTTTAACACTCCCTTGCACACTCCTCTGTTCCAGGAACTAATTCTACTACTAGCTCCTATGCCCTTGAACTCCCTTAAGCTATAGCCTAGGACTCAAGTCTCAAGAGCTCCAGGGTCTACAGGCAGTCCATCTTATGTCCAGTCTGGCCCTGCAGATATTGTCTAGGACAGCAAATTTTGTGGAGAAGAGGCAGGCCATCACCACCATTACCACCTCAGGCAACTACTATTGAAGGGCAGGTAAGCCCAGAAGCCCCAGTGAATAGTAGTACCACACAGGCCACTGGCCCTGCTTCCAGATGTCCCCTCCACCAAGCCATCACCCAAGGGGGCAAAAGGGAGCATCATCCTGACTGTCACCAAATGCCAATCAGCTGCCACTGCCTGGACAAATAAGCCCCCTATCTAAAGAGATAGGAGGCAGCATATGACATGCTCTTCAAACCACTGACACCACCTTGACTACCACCTCCCCTCAAGCCCTCATAAAAACAGTCCAGGACTCAGAATCAAAGAGCCCTGGGAATAGAACACTGTCTTACTTCCAGACTAACCCAAATCACCATCATTAGGACAAGCAAGATCTATTGAGAAGGGAGTCGCCATTCCAACCACCACCAATACTAATTGTTAACCAACTACCACAACAAGCAGATAAGCCCAAGAGCCCCCAAAATAATAATGCATCCCAAAAAACCAGCCCTGCTCCCAAATTGGCTCCTACAGTCATCATCTATGGAAATAAAGTCTATGGAGGTGTGCCTTGTGAACTGTTTCTGCAGGCACCCTCAGAAACAACAGCTACAAAGAACCAGAAAAGAAAATTCTCACTACCAGGAACCCTAGCACTGTGAAATGGTTCAATGCTAGGAAAAACATATGGTTTTATCAATGGAAATGACACTAAGGAAGATAAATTATCATCTGCTTTGCCTCTAGACCCTAAGGACCATTGGGCTTTTCCATCTGCTTTGCAGAAGAACTGTATGTATTGCGTCTCTCATTAGAATGTGAGAGCAGCGATTATTTTGTTTTTCTATTTGTATCTCCAGTTTTTAGCATAATGCTAGGCACACAGTAAGTGCTTCATAAATGTTTTTTTTTCTTAATTTATTCATTTATAAGCAAGAGAACAAAAAACTCATAGAACTCATAGGATTATAGATTTAAAATTAGAAAGTAACTCAAAAGTCATATAGTTCAGCCATTTAATTTTATTATTAAGGAAACTGAAACATAGAAGTTTAAAAATGACTTACGCAGGGTCTGATATATATTAACTGGCAGAGATAGGAGTGCCCTGGTTCTTAGATTCCAAATCCAGCATTCTTTCTAGTGCACCACAGCTAATTTCAGGTTACAGCATCAAACTTCTCTTGCTCTTGGCCCTACTCTGATTTTGTACCTTGTCTAAAAAGAGAACCCTTGATTAGGCCATTATGAGCAAATAACTCCCTCTTTATCATCCTATATTCCAGTTCCAATACCTGCAGTTTTCTTCTATTCCCCCATTCTGGAGTTCCCAACATGGTAGTTTCATCCAATGGATGAATTCTTCCAAAAGTGGGGCCAAAATTTGCTTGAACCAATATTCCTGTAAGAAAGTAGAGTGAAGACTCCATGAGGATAACAAAGACATTGGCGCTCTGTGGTACCAGACACATGAATTGCCTTGGTCAAATGGGTTCTTCATATGTGTAACCTCATTTCCAATGTATTCTAGATTTGTGCCCAATTGACAAAAGGATGTTCTTTGTATTTTGGGGAGAGTGTATCCCAGGCTCAAGGGTAGAAATGTATTATAGCCATTGGTCTTACTATGTAAGTAAATGCCTTTGTTTTGAGCTTATTGTATCTAGTAGCTGATTACTAAAAACATGCTCACCAGTTGGGGCTCATGAGCTATATTTTTTAGGAATTCTGTCTCAAATTACTCATTCAACCTGTGAAAGTAGCTACCATTTGGAGGACCCAACCTTGGATGAGAGTGAGGAATTAGACTAGATGACATGTAAAGGTCCCTTCTGATGAAAATCTATGATCTATCCTTTCAGAATCAACTACTTAGAAAAAAGCTATCTGCACTCTGCTTCATTATCTCTTACTACCTTCAAAAACTGGATCCTTCATAAGATCATGAATGTGTATAAAGCTGTACCTCTTCACTTCTGCCTTGTAGAAGCCCAAACTTCCTTCAAAGCACAACTTGGTTAGATACTACCACTTCCATGAAAATTTTCTGGTCCCCTCAGTTGTTAGTGCCCTCTCCCCCCTTGAAATCTTGAAAGCTGGTAACTGTTTTTGTTACCAGTAGTAGCAGTAGGAAGCAGAGAGATCCTCTTGGTTTCCCCACTAGTGGTATCATCCAAGAACCCACTTGGAATGGTTGGGCAGAAAGAACATCACCATTGGGGGTGCCTTCACCCCTTGCCTAAGCTATTTGCCTGTTCAAAAGTTTGAATGAAGTGGTAGTAGCCAACAACTCCTTTCTCTCTGATGAAATGGAAGAGTACCAAGTTTTACCATCTGCCTTTTTATTGTCTTCAATGGTCCTCCAGGCTCCTCATCTTCCCTACCTCTATGCCCTACAATCCCCTGGCACTATCATCTTAATTGTTTAAGTAACCTAAGGACCTCTGAAACTTTCTAGGAGTGATGGCAATGGGTAATTTCATTATTGTTCTAGGATTTGAAAGGGGAGGGGACTTGAAAGGCATTTAGCAAGATGATGGCCAGAGAGTTGAGTGAAGTGTGCTTGGACCCACCCAAAGTAGGCTTTAGAAGACTCGTCAATCAGACTCTTGGGGATTGATTGAGGAGTGAAAAAGTTACGTCCTCAGGACATAGTTTCTGGTCCTGGAGTCACACAGCTGGTGCCCTAGGAGGAGATCACCAATCAGATCAGCAAGACCACAGGGTGGGAGTTCTGAAGATGAAAGGTCTCTTGATAGACAATAATGATAATGATAATAATAACTACTAACATTTATATAGCACTTTAAGGTTTACAAAACACCTTACAAATATTATCTCATTGTACCCTCACAACAACCCTGTGAGGTAGGTGCTATTCTCATCCTTATTTTACAGAAGACAAAACTGAGGTGGGGGAAATTAAGTGACTTGCCCGGGATCACAGAGCTAGGAAGTGTTTGAGACTGAATTTGAACTCATGTCTTCCTGACTTTAGGTCCAGCACTCTATCCATCATGCCACCTAGATGTCTACTAGAGAGCAGAGAAGTTGGGATCTGCATTGGGGGAGACAGTACCTGTATGAACGAAATCATGGAGACTTGAAGTACTGTTATATTTCTCTCCTCCAAATTTCCTTCCCACTAAAAGTTTTCCTCAGTCAAATTTAGCAAGATGGTCTTGACATATCACCACTGGGATCTTGAAATTTATCAACTACAGGTCTTCCCAAAATAGTTCCCCCATCCTTCTATTGTTCATACTTCACTTAGGGTGTGCTTTCTTAGCTGCGAGCTTTTAAGTATAAGCTTTCAAATTGTCTTTATTAACACAATTCTTAATTCTCCTGGAAACCTTCTAATTCACTCTTAATTCATCCAACTTCCTTCTATGCTATCTTTCTTCATGTACTGTTTTAGGCTAATACATTAAGTCACTTTTTCAGTGGCTTGCAATTAGAGCCAGTCAGCTTGAGTAATAAGGAACTATACAAATGTTCACTCTCATTTTAGAATTTCCATTTTACCTGAAACCTCCAGGTGACTCTCCTTGAAGTCCAAGAACATGGTAACCTGCAGTTGTCTTAGTGAAACTTTCAGGAATATTTTCAAGTGGATATAAATGATAGTTGCAAATATTTATTAAAATCTATAATTTTCTTAAGGTCGTCCTTTTTAGTATGTCTTCTTGACCAAATGATTTTCTATTGTCATTGTAGGTATCTGTAAATTGCTCTTCAATTCAACTTAGCAAAATTGTATTAAATATCCATTTCATAGAGTGTGTGTGTGTGTGTGTGTAAAACTAAGCTAGGTACTGTAGATGCAAATTTTAAAATGAGGGAGCCTCTGCCCTCAAAGGGCTTGTGTTCTTTTGATAGGGATATAACTTGTACACAAGTCATGTAGTGAAGATAGAACCAATTTTTCAGTCAGGAAGACCTGGGTTCCAATTCCACCCGAGACACTAATTAGCTATGTGATCCTGGAAAAGTCACTTAACCGCTCTTGCCCTCAGTTTACTCAAAGGTAAAAATGAAGGAATTGAACTCAACATCTAAAATCCCTTTCAGCTCTAAGACTATGATCCCAAAATACAAAGTGCATATAAAAGTAATTTGTAAAAGAAAGGGAAGCTGATAATTGGAGGATTAGGACAGGTCTAGGATAGGAAGAAGCATCTGACCTGTGATTTGAAGGAAGTTGGTGATTCTTCCAATCAGAAGGGAGAAAAAAGGGCATTCCAAGTTTGAGGGTACCCTTGTGCAAAGGCATGGATAGCTGGAACATTATATATGGGAATTAAAATGAATGGTGGAAAAGAAAGAGAGTTATTGTATTTACAGTGGAAATAGGGTAGGATTAGGGAAAAGGATAGGGACTAGTACTGTGTTTTTGGAAACATAGGGTACTCCCAAGAAAGAAATTCCTCCACTAAAGGAGGTTGGCACCTTCTATTTACCTGAGCCACTAAGAAGTTGTAATTTGCTCCAGGTCACACAGTTTTATGTAGGAAAATAGGACTTGGACCCAGGTCTCCCTGGTTCTGAAGCTAGTTCTTATCCATTAGTCCATACTGCCTTTCTTATTGTAGACATTTTCTCATTGGGAGAAAATTCCCCATTTGCACACTATTTCAAGTCACTAATATCTATCCAGCACCCATTACGCCTTGTTTACTGTGATACTGATAATTGCTCTTACAGTTTTTGGTCATTTTCAGTTTTATTGATGTTTTGTTTTTACATTATAACTTATACATTAATATATCTACCGATTATTCTTGATTTGTGAGAGATCTCTTGTAACAAAATAAAAGTTAAGTAAAGCTAATAATAATAATGGCCTCATCTGAATGTGCATCCAATGTTCTACATCTGTAAGACACTCCCCACTTCTTTTTTTTTTAGTGAACAGAAATCTATTTTCTCTCCTTCCCTCCCTCCCCTCCCACCCCATTGGAAAAAAATAGAGAAAAAAAAACAAAAAAAAATTAATAAATACTCCCAGTCAAGTAAAACAAATTCCTCTAATAGGCAAATGTATGTATGTATATATGAGTGTATATTTACATATATACACACATATATGCATGCAAGTATATATATGTAGATGGGTGTATGAATACACATGTGTATTTCATTCTACCCCTAAATCTATCACTTCTTTGTCATGAATAACACATTTCTTTTTTGATCTTCTGAAATCATGAATGATCACCACACTGCTCACACTTCCTATCCCTTTCAGTTATTGGTTTTTACAGTGTTGTTATTATTATATAAATTATTCTTTTGTTTCTTCTCACTTTACTCTGAATCAGTTCACATAAGTCTTTCCATATTTTCTTTTTTTAATCATCACTTTTTACAGCATAATAAGGCTTTGTCACATTCTTCTACCACACCTTATTGACCCATTCCTCAATTGTTGAACAGTTTCCAGTGTCTTGTCACCCTTAAAAAAAGCTGTTATAAATGTTTGTGTCCATAAAGGACCTTTTTCCTCTTTCTTTGCCATCTTTTGAGTATAGGCCCATCATTGGTATAGCTAAGTCTAAGGACATATATTGTTCAGTAACTTTTTTATGTAATTCCAAATTGCTTTCCAGAATTGTTATAATCATCCTCAGGTCTACCCACAGTGCCTCACTCTGCCTCAGAGCCCCTCTAACATTTCTTATTTTCCATTTTTTGTCATCTTTGTCACTTTCATGGTTGTAAAATGGAACTGATTTGTTTTAATTTCCATTTCTCAAGTTACTAGAGATTTAGAACAATTTTTAATATGGTTATAGATAAACTACTTTTTTCCCCTTGAGAGTTGTCTGTTCATATCTTTAGACAGCTTGGTAATTGCTTCTTTTGTTATAATTTGAATCAGTTCCGTATGTAGTTTAGAAATGAGATCTTTATCAGAGAATCTTGTTGCAAATCACCCCCCCCAGTTAACTGCTTCCTTTTTAATATTAGGTTTATTGATTTGTTTGTACAAAAACTTTTGTTTTAATTTAATCAAAATTATCTGTTTTATCATCTGTGATCCTGTCTATCCCTTGTGTGGTCTTGAACTTTTCATCTTCTCCTTCTTCATCTCCTCTTTGCTTTTACATAGACTAAGCCATGGCTTAGGATGCCCCCTTTTTTTTTTTAACATCTACTTATTGTAAACCCTAGCTCCCCTTTCAAGGCTGACTCAACTTTAGTGCCCTCTCTTATAAGAGACCTTTCCTGACCCCTCCCCAGTGGTCAGTGCTGTATACAGTTATCCCTTCCACCTTGTGACTTTCAATATATCTAGGTTTTGATATATTGCATGTAGTCATAAGAAATTACATGGGAATTTGGGGGGAGTTTTGCAGGAGTCACAGACGACATGCAAGGCCAGCAGATGACACAGAAAAAAGTTTAGAAACTCAGAAATGCACAAAATATACGTATAGTAGTGTAAATACCCCACAAAAGAAAAATTCAGACTTCTTCTCTGGTACAAAGGGAGGGCCAAAATTTTTTTAATGGATTTTCCAGATCCTGGGGGCATCACACCCCTAACTCCTGTGATATGGAAGGGATAACTATATGTAGTTTTTGTTTTGTTTTGTACTAATGTATCATTGATACTGGTGTGTTACTCCCCCTGAGAGAATGCAAACTTCTTGAGGGTAAGAACTGTTTCATTTATGTCTTTGTGTCTGTGGTTCATCACACAATGGCTGGCACTAGGAAGCCCTACTTGCCCAGGGTAGCCAGGTGACACTGTAGTAAATAGAGTACTGGGTCTGGAGTCAGGAGGACCTGCGTTCAAATCTGTCCTCAGATGCTTATTAGCTATGTTACCCTGGGCAAGCCACGTCAACCAGTTTGCCTCAGTTTCCTTTTCTGTAAAATGAGCTGGAGAAGGAAACAGCAAACCACCCCAGTATCTTTGCCAAGCAAACCCCAAATGGGGTCACAAAGAGCTGGAAATAAAACAACAACAACAATAAATACTTCTTGATTTGCTTTAAACAGGGGCAATCTCCTGAAAATTTTCTCTGGGAGTTAAAAAAAAAATAGTTCATGACCAAATGATAAAAAAATTGCACTGAGAGGAAAAAAATTTCAATTTCACTATGCTTGAGCTCAAAAGAAAATGGTCATTTAATCTGATGCTTTTTATGCTGCATAGAAAGTCAAAATTTATATCACATCAACTCTACATTTGTACATCTGAATTATGATTTTCCACTGCAATAAGCTTGTAAAAATGAGCTTGCAAGATATGTCAAAACTTAGGAGATGAAAGGCAGGCAGCCTGGTCCAATCTTTTGAGCACAGGAGGATAAACATAATTGAAAAACAAATACACTAGTGGATTTCATGTAGGCCCTTAATAAATATTTGTTAAGTGGAAAAGGGTTTTAGCAAATTATGTGCTGCTTTTATCATTGCAAGCCTGATCTATATTACATAGTGAAGAAGGTCAACAAAATGTCACAGAATACTTTAATTAGAACGAGCCAGTAGCTAGGGTCCTTTGCATATGGTTTAATAGTCACTTTACAAATGGTGGGGCAGCTAGGTGATGCTGCAGTAGATAGAATGCCAGGCCAGGTGTCAGGAAGGCCTAAGTTCAAATCCATCCTCAGACAACTTACTAACTGTGTGACCCCGAGCAAGTCACTTCACCTGTTTGCCTCAGTTCCTCATTTGTAAAATGAGCTGGACAAGGAAATGGCAGACCAGTCCAGTGTCTTTGCCAAGAAAACTACCAAAGGGATCAGGAAGAGTCAGACACAACTAAAAATGATTGAACAACAACAACAAATTTATTACCTGTTGACTATGGACCAGATACTGTGCTAAGCACTGATAATACAAATAAAGGCCAAAAGCACCTCAGTCCCTTGCCCTCAAGGAGCTCACATTCTAATGAAGAAGACCACATGTAAAGAACTAGGTATATGCAAAATGCCTAAGTGAAAGGTAAATAGAGAAAGCAAATAGCAGCTGGGAGACCAGGGTTGACTTCCCGTGTAAGATGGGATTTGAGTTGAGCCTTAAAGAAGGTTTAAGGCAGAAGGAAGCTCGTTAGTTGTTTTAAGCAATATTGTTTTAAGAACAGCTCTGATCAACTAAGTCATTTTGACTATTATAAATACCCAAATTGACTGCAAAAGACATATGAAGGCAGACACTGTCTGCATCCAGAGAAAGAACTGATGAAGAATTTTACACACACACACACACACAGACAGATATATAGATATATATAGATATATATATGTGTATGTGTGTATATTTGTGTCTAATGGTAGTCATCTCTGGGGGCAGGGGAAAAAGGGAGAGGAAGAAATTTACATGATAATTTCATTATATATATATAATATATATATATATATATGTAATAGCATTTCCCCCAATTACATGTCAAGACAATTTTAGCATTCATTTTCAGCCTCCCCTCTTCTGAAAATGGTAGGCAGTTTGATAGACTTTATACATGTGCTATCATGTCAAACATATTTCCATATTCATCACAACTGTGAAGAAGAAATAGATAAAAAGAAAAAAAAAGAATAAAGTAAACAGATCCTTTGATCTGCATTCAGAGTCCATCAGTTCTTTATCTGGCTGTAGATAGCATTTTCCTTCAAGATAGCTTTGATTTCTTCATCTGAAAACAGCCTGTTCATATCCTTTGACCATTTATCAATTGGGGAATGGCTTGTATTCTTATAAATTTGACTCAGTTCTTTACATATTTGAGAAATGAGGCCTTTAGCAGAGACACTGACGGTAAAGACTGTTTCCTAGCTTTTTTCTTATCTTGGTCGCATTAGTTTTGTTTGTAGAAAAGCCTTTTGATTTAATTGAATAAAAAATGATCTATTTTATATTTTGTAATACTTTCTATCTCTTGTTTGGTCGTGAACTTTTCCCCTCCCCATAGGTCTGACAAGCAGACTATTTGCTTATGGGTGTCATTCCTTATGTCTAAATTATGCATCCATACACTAGGAATATATGATATATAGATAGAGATATATAGATAGAGATATATACACACATATATGTATACATATATATAGTGATGTGTGTGAGAAACTCATATGTGTATATTATTGTTACAGAATATTGAATATATATTATATAATATATAAAATATGTTATATATTTATGTATGTGTATACACACATACATACATACAGATATGGATAGATAGAAGTAGATCTCAATATACATTCATATGTATATATGTGTCATGTATCATGCATATCTATGTATACACATTTTATCATTTATACTTGTATGTATGTGTATGTATAGACATGTGTGTATGGGTGTATGTATAGATGTGTGTGTGTGTGTGTGTGTGTGTGTGTGTGTGTGTGAGTGTACCTCCCAACAGGAAGAGAATGATAGAGAAGAGCTAAGCAGATGGTAGAAGGTAAGTGATGAGAGCCAGAGCCCAAGACTTCAGAAGCTGGTCTTCTTCTTCAAGACTGGAAGACCAGGGCAACCACTGGGGTGAGGACTTTAATCTTACAGAGGGTGGACTTCATTCTTCAGTGTTTCTATGATGCTAATGATGTCTCTGGGTATCTCTGGGTCTCTCTATCTCTGTCTCTGAGTCAGTGCAGACAGGAATCGAAGCACAGGTTCCCTCCTGGGATATTTTTTTTTTCTCCACGTTCTCCTATGATATCTCCAAAAGCATCCCCCCAAGGTTCTGGTGCCTCTGTCTAGATCTGTTTAGCAGTCCAGAGGGTATCCATTTGCTATCCTTCACTGTCATTGAAGTTGTATATAAGGTTAATAACCATGAAGTTGTATCAATTGGCTGGCCCACTTCATAATTTGAATTAACAACCAGCCTTCTGTTTGGTCTTTCTGCTTCAAGTCAATCCCCACTCCTGTCCATCTCCCACTCAGCTATCAGCTTGATCTTCCTTAAATACGTCTGACCAGAAAACATCCCCCTGCCCCAGTGAAATAAAATTCAACAAAATCTAGTGGAGCCCTATTACCTGCAGGATCAAATAGAAAACACTCTCGCTTTCAAGGGCCTTTTGAAGAGCTACCTGCCCTCCTTTCTATTCTTCTTTTCCCTTCTTCTCTTCCATTCACTCTGAGCCAGTTATACCAATCTCCTTGCCATTCCTCCCACAAGACGCTCCACCCCTAATTCTGTGCATTCTCACTGCTTGTCCCTCCTTCCTACAATTCTCTCAGCTACATCTCCTGGCTTCCCTGGCTTCCTTCAGGTCCCAACTAAAGTCCCACTTTCTACAAAAAGAATTTCCTGACCTCTTAAGACTAGAGCCTTCCTGGAATACTATTGTGCTATAAGAAATGATGAACAGGCTGACTTCAGAAAAACCCGGAAAGACTTGTATGATCTGATGTTGAGTGAAGTGAGCAGAACCAGGAAAATGTTGTACATAATAACAACCACATTGTGTTATGACTAATATTGATAAACTTAACCCTTCCCAGTAATACAGGGATCTAAGACATCTCCAAAGGCCTTGTGATGGAAAATTCTATCCACAACCAAAGAAAGAACTATGGAATTTGAATGCAGATCAAAGCATACTATTTGTTGTTTTTTTCTCTTCTGTTGAGTTTTGTTTCCTCTTTCTGGTGGTTCCTCCTATTGGTTCTAATTCTTACAACATCACTAATGTGAAAATATGTTTAATAGGAATGTATATGTGTAGCCTATATCAGATTGGGCGCCGTCTTGGGGAGGGTGGTAGGGAGGAAGGGGGAGAAAAAATTTAAACTCAAAAGCATGTAGACGTGATTGTTGATAAATCAAAATAAATTTAAAAAAAAGACTAGAGCCTTCCCTCAAAGATGATTTCTAACACATATATGATATAGATATAGATGTATAAAATATATCTATATACATATATAGATCTATATATAGAGAGAGAGACAGAGACAGAAAGAGATGTGTATATGTGTACACACACTCATACATATACAAGTGTGTAGGTACATGTGCGTACACACACAGTATATACATAGCTTGCTTGTGCGTATTTCCTTACAGACTGTCTTCCCCATTTGATTGAGCTCTTTGAGATCAGAGACTGTTTTTGTTGCATTTCTTTGTATCTCCCACGCTTAGCACAGAGTCTGGCACTCTGTAAGAGTAAGTAAGAGTAGAATAAAGGCTTTAGTTGACTTGTTGACTTGACTAACCACAAATAGATATTGATTAGGGCAACTTTATGTAGGATACATCTGAACTTGGATTCATTAAAACTGCTTTTACCACAGAGTTCCAGCCATCTGATGTGGATCTTTCTTACTCTCAACTGGTATCACAAGAATCTCAGTGGAGTACCCACTCACATATGTTACCACTGATCTTTCTCATTTATAAACTTTTTCAATAATATCCTTTACTCTTTTGGGAGGTGAGGAAGCAATCGGTATTAAGTGACTTGCCCAGGTCACACAGCTAGCAAGTGTCTGAGGCCAGATTTGAACTCGGGTCCTCCTGTCTCCAGGGCTGGTGCTCTATCCACTGGACTGTCTACCTGCCCCTGATAACATCCTTTTCATCCCTTCTTGGTAATCACTTACCTGTAATGCAATGTAAACTGTTCACAATGAACATGGACTTTTCCACTGCCCTTTGTCTCATTTTGAAGCAACAAGGTGGTGTGGCATAATGAATAAAGCACTGGACATGAAGTCAGGAAGAACTGAGTTCAAATCCTGCCTCAGAGAATTGAACTATGTGACCCTGGGCAAGTCACCTAACATCTCTCAACTGCAGTTTCTTCGTCTAAAAATAAGGATGATAATGACATGAACAAAATCAAATGACACTTTAAAAAGTTGTTTGCAAATCTTAAAGGTCTCTATAAACATGCTATTTTTTTTCACTTTAATTCTTAGGAGATTATAATCGTGTTCCTTGATGTGTGGTCACACAATGTCACTTAAAGAGGGACACAGACAAGCATCAGAAAGGATGGCAGGTATGGATGCTTTGGAGTTGGAGAGAGCATCTCTCTCCATGAAATCCTGTATCTATTTTACAACTGGAGAAAAATGCCCTTTGAAAATTGGAGGAGGCATGAAATCTAAAAATTCAACTCTGAAACTACCAACTAACAGCTCAAATAATCCACTTCATGTTCCAGTACATTCAGGGGGTGTCGTTTATCAAAAACTGCACAGGCTCCTTGATTGCTATTTTCCCTTGGATAGACTGCACACAGTAAAAATGCACTTGCCAATGTCATCTTTTGAAACGGTATGCACAGGCAATCCTAATTAGGCTGTGCTCAACACTTTGCATTATACGACATTGTGCTTTCAGCCTGGGCTGATTAAGGATGACTGGCATTCACCACTCAGCCCCAAATTGCTGCAATTATTGAAAATCATCCTGATTTCCACACAAATGTAGTGGACTTTTTCATCTTCCTCCCCCATCTCCTCATCTCACCTTAGGCCGTTGCTGGTGAGTCCTTCAGAGGAGAAAAGGGATATAATTTGCTTTCTCTGTCCTAAAATGAGAGCAGCCATATTGAGTTCCTGGTGATGTGAAGGGAATGTCATTTGCTCATTATATCATGACTTCAGATGCCATCAGGAGATATGCATTCACCAAACATATTTTCTTTTTCGTTTTTTTCTATTTCAAATTAAACATTTCAGCTTTTGGGCAAACAACTACTAATTCTGAAAATCTGGCATTAAAAGAAGAAATAAAGTGATTTAGTTGTCAATCTCTTTTTGTGAAAAGGAAAAACCTTTACTCACATTTCTAAAAGGGTTTTTGTTTGTTTTAGATGAGAGAAAGGTTATACTTAGATCATGAGGATGTGGAAGTAAGAAGATGCTAAGGGAATGATTGGCCCTGTCACATCTGTCCAGGACTTTCTAATGAATAATTCTTTTTATCAGGACATCCTAACAAATAATCTTTTGAAATCAGTTGGCATGTAGGGTCATAATTAAAAAGATGATATTCACAACATACTAAACTTTGTTAATAAAGATTTGCATGTTATTTTTTCATATGACATAACAAATGTGTAGCAGCAAACAGGTAAGTTATCCCATTCAGAAGTTTCCTTTTATCTCACAGGACAGTGAAGGCTTGTGGTCCTTGCCAGCCAGTATGACTCTCTCATTGGAAGAAGAGGATGCCAGGTCAAGGAAAGAGCATAGAAGGGCTCAGGTCTACGTGGCTGGGGAGATGCTACCAAACTCAAATGAGCGTGCCATCACTATGGCTGCCATCCTACAATCTATCATTGAATGTGTCAAACAGATCTGCACGGTTATTTGGGAGACTCTCCCAGTCTCCCCGCAAGGGCGTGACTACCCTGTACCAACTGGTTCAGTTCTCCAGCCATCCTTGCAGGTTGTCGGGCTATCCCATTCAAGGACAGTATGCCATTCCACAGACAGATTTGACCAAGCTATATCAGTTGGCAATGTAACAGTCTCATTTTCCCATGATGCATGGCAACACTAGGTTCAGTGCAGGTTTGGATACATCTGCTCAGACTACTTCTCACAAACTAACCATTCCAAATGACTCAAAGAGCTGCATAATTGGGCACCAAGGCACCAAAATCAATGAGACTCATGAGATAGCTGGGGTTCAGATCAAAATTGCCAATCCAGTGGAGGATGTACTGATGGGGAGGTTACCAGCACTGGATCTGAGGCCAGCATTAGCCTGGCCCAGTATCTAATCAAAGTCATTTTGGAAAGTGCTCACCTCTCCTCTTAGGCAGCCTTCATCATGATCTCTGATCACCTCAGCATCAACCTCTATTAATTAATCCTCCACCCCTACTTCTTCCTCTTCTTCCAACACCGCTCCCTCACTCACCAGAGTTAGGACCTCTGACGTACCTGCTAGCCTCTCTAACCCTCTTTCAGCCGTCCCTTGGGTCTCTATTCTGTTTGGCATGAAAACCATTTCTCTCCTGGCTCTAAATGCTGTGTCTGCTGCTCAGAGTACCAGGGCTTTGGCTACCATCACCACCACCACCACCACCTCCACTGTGCCATGTATAACCAACACATAAAGCTGAGGAACCAAATTTCTCTCTAATGACTGTAGATTTCTGGGGCATCCCTTCCAAAGTGTTTTTGGGTTTTGTGTGTGTGTGTGTGTGTGTGTGTGTGTGTGTGTGTGTGTTTTAACACTGATGAGGTCCAAATAACCATGAGCTTTTGACCTTCCTTGATGCTTTGGTGGGGAAGGAGGAGAGGAGAGATTCTTGCTGAGGTCAAGGCCGGTTGAGCTGAGTATTTGCCTGTTTCAGAATCTGTGATTCATTAAATTCCCTATCTAGAGCCATAGTTGCTGCCGCTTCCCCCTTCTCTCTCTCTCCTACAACTCTTCTCTCCTTCTCTCCTTCCCCTTTCCCCCTCCCCCCTTTCTGTGGCTTTTTTTTTTTGCATTAGGGTCTGTGTTTAGTGAATAAAGATTACTCTATTAAAAAAATATATAAGAAAGACAACAGACACCTTGGGCAGGAGACTGGGGATGTGCTGTTGATGGTACCTTGTCTTGTAACATATAAACTGACTTTATAGTTATAACCATCTTCCCCTAAATTATGGTAAATAGAGATATTAGGCATACCAACCAGGAATCTGAGCTCCCTTTTTCACTTCTGTCATTTCCTTAGCTTTTACAACACTGAGTAGAAGAGGCAAAACAGGAGGTCTCTGACAATTCTTTTCTACCATTGAGAAGTCAGTTTCCATGGTCCCTGGGATCTCTCCCAGCTCTAAAATTCTATGATGCAATGAACATACAGAAAGAAAGATATTGAAGGTGCTGATCTATTTATCACATGAGTACCAGTCAGTATCTGAATTTTTATTTTCAGTCTGGTATAGCCTTTAATACAGGGTGTCCCAAACGTCTTAATGGAGTTTAAAGCTATTATTATATATTATTATGCGTAAGACTTCATTATATTCTCTTGATATTTGTTATTTTTATTTTTATTACCATATAATAAGTGTACACACACACACACACACACACACACACATATAATTATGACTATTAAGCTATTATACCTTAAAACTGCACTAAGACTTTCAGTATAGACTGTCCATTCTATTTTCCCAATGTAAATATTAGGCCTCTCAGAGTTCATAGGATCACAAATTGAGAGCTGGAAGACACATTAGTCCAACCATTTGTTTTGCAGAGGAGAAAACAGAGGCTGAGAGAAGGTCAATGAATTGCATAATAGAAATAGGATCTCAATCGTGGTCTTCCTGCCTCCAAAGCCAGCATTCTACCCATTACACCATGCTGCCTCTCAGCCTTTTGAAGGGCATTAATTTGATTTGAAGGAGCTGCCAAAAACAAAACAAACAAACAAACAAACAAACAAATGCAATGACCACATTTATTGACCTATTTGGCAAAATTCAGCATTTTTGGCTCCAAGAGTGTGCAATACCCCAGTGGTCTTTGGGCTGTGAAGCCCAGCCATATGCTGGTCTCAGACATCATTCATTTCCCCTCTTCCTAGTTGACAGGGGTTTGCTCCTTAGTGAATCTGAAGAAAGCCTGAGGACTATGTGGGTCCTCAATGCCAAGACCCATTTGCATTTCTGAGAAACATCTGGATACCAAAGCCAGTGTGGATTTTTTTTTTCAAGAAAAAAGGGAGTAGGGGGTTGGAGTTGGGAGGATGGAGGGTGGAGTGTGAGATGGGGGGCATCATTGCCACTTTTAGCACACAAAAAAACCTGGAGTTCATCTATGTCTATGGCATAGCCAATCTGTCCGATGTAACAGAAAAAAAAATTTGTAAATTAGTTTGCACAAAGGGCCAAGTGGGCGTGAAATCTTAGTTAGAAGATAGAATTCTAAATATGTTGCCTTTCTAAACTTTAAAAGTCACAGCTGGGGCACAGCAGCTATCCTCTATAGCATACCAGACTCTCTAGGTACCTTAGCACGGGCTGATTGGAAGTATTGTGTAAGCGTGAATAATTCCTGATTATACATACTTGCTATAGAATGGCTTTTTGGCTACCACTGGCTTTCTTTACACACCCTGAAAAGCATTCACAAATCAGAGAGCATTCTTTATCATATGGAGCACTTTAGAATTAACTAATTAATATGCGTAGTCCCTCCCTCCTCATAGTTTTCCTTTTTTGTGTGGAAATCAGGGAAGGCAACTTGGGAGATGAAATAAGATTGGTTTGGCTCCAGCTACAGCACTAGGTGCTGTCCCACTTGGTAACTGGGTGGATTTCAGTCCCTGTTAATAAACCCCTAGCTGGAGATTATGTAGTCCTGGCTTATTCTAATAATTGTGCCACTCTCACCTCTGGTTCCAAAAAGCTATAGATAGCATGCTCAACAGCCACACCCCAGTAAACCATCTCAGCAGATGGGCTAAACCAGGTTGAGGGTAATCAACAGGCCTCAAACACATCAAGTGAATTAAGGGGATGTCTACCCCAAGCATGTGAAGACTTCCCCCAGCAGAAGAATGGGCAGAGGAGAACAATTTGTTCCAACGGCCACGAAGGTGGCTGAAGCAGGCACTGTGGAACGCTTAGAGCTTGGTCAGACGCTAAGGTCATCCATTGCATCCCAGGCCATTGCCAGTGGTCCTGACTTTTGTCCTGATGCTTGACTTTGGTGACTCTGGAAGAGAGCGTGAGCCCGATGATTTTGCCCAATCTGCCTCACTTCAATCCAGTTCACAGATGGGTCAAGACATCAACCCGTGATGTCATTGGTCCTCTTGGAAAATGAAGAAGCAGCAACAACACAGCATCATAGATTTAGAGTGTGAAAGGACCTTCAAAAGCATCTGGTCCAACCCCCTCATTTTACATATAAGGATGCAGCTTTTTTGGCGGGGGTGGGGGGGGTTGGGGTTGTCAAGGTCACACAGCTCTTAAGCCTATGAGACTGGATTTGAACTCAGGTCCTCCTGACTCCAGGGCTAGTGCTCTATCCACTGTGCCACCTAGCTGCCCCAACGACACAGTTTTCATAAGTATCAGAGCTTGGATTCAAACCCAAGTCTTCCAGACTCCAATTCACAGGATCCCATATTTGGAGATAGAAGGGATGCTAAAGACCAAGCCTTTCTTCAGACAGGCCCAGCCCTCTTCCCACTAGAATCTGCATGAGGCCTGTCTTCGAGGAGTCAACATCCCAGTGGAGGTGGGAGGAGGAAGGGGTACGGCCCATAAAACTGATGAGTCTAAGATGAGAAGAAAGACGGTACATGGGCCCAGAGGGACTCAAGGAGACGTGGCTCTCAGGGTATTTCCTTGCTGATGCTTCTGTGCACACGTTGAGAAACTTGTAGCTTCGTTGCATCAATAAAAAGTTAAGGTTATTTTATGTCCTCCATAGAACACATGGAACAGCCATGTGGGGACCCCAAGAGAGTCTGCATTAGGCCATTGGAGCCCACAAGTCTTTATGTGGATTAAAATTTATACCTGATTCAGAGGTACCTTTAAGGTCTGTTGTAGCTCTGACATCTTTTCTACCTGGAGCCCTTGACCTGGAGTCATGGAGACTTCAGTCTAAGTCCAAGCTCAGACATTCTTACCTGCCTGACCCTGGGAAAGTCATCAAACCCCCAATTGCCTGAACTTCCTCAACTGTAAAATGGGGGAAATAACAGTATCGACCTCACAGGGTGGTTGTGAAGATCAAATGAGATAATATTTTGAAATGCTTAGCACAATGCCCGGCACACAGTAGGTACATATAAATGTTTGTTCTCTTCCCTCTCCCCCACCCCCAACATGAACCCTCCACATTCTGGAAGCCTCTCCTTTCATAGAATGACCATTGTACCTTCTCTTTCATCACACACACACCCACTCAGTCAATCAGTCAATAAACATTAAGTGCCTGCCATGGGCCATGTGCCATGTGCTAAGTACTAGAGAGATCATGAAGGGCAAAAGACAGTCTCTGCTCTTAAGGGGTTTACTGTCTGATGGGGAAAACCTGGAAAGGATTATGGACACACAAGACATATAAAGAATACATTGGAGAGCAAAGGCACTAATGATAAAGGGATTAAGAAAGGGCTTCAATAGAAGATGGGGGTTTAGCTGGGGCTTGAAGGAAGCCAGGAGGCAGAAATAAAGAGGGAGCGAATTCCAGGCATGGGGGACAGCTAGTGAAAACGGCCAGGGTCTAGAGACGGCTCATCCTGCTAAGGGAACAGCAAGGAGGCCGGTGTCCCTGATCAGAAGAGTACATGGCGGGAAGGCAGGGAGGGTGTAAAAAGACTGGAAAGGTGTGGGGAGGGAGGAGGCGGGTTATGAAGGGCTTTGAATGCCAAGTAGAGGATTTTATATATAATCTTGGAGGCGATAGGGAGTCACCGGAGCTCATTGAGTAGAGAGATGATATGTTCTGATCTATATTGTAAGAAGATAACTTTGGTAGCTGAGTAGAGGACAGAGTAGGAAGAGACACATGGCAAGCAACCAGAAGGCTGTTGCAATGGTCTAGGAACAAGGTGATAAAGGCCTGCACCAGCTGGTGGCAGAGTCAGAGGACAGAAAGGGGTATGTGCAAGAGATGTTAGGAAGGTCAAATGAACAGGCCTTGGCAGCAGATTGGATATGGGGATTGGGGGAGCTGAGAGATGGTGAAAGGTCAAGAAATAAAATCTAGATTGCAAGCCTGGATGGTCGGGAGGATGGCGGTACCCTTAGAGTAATAGCAAAGTAAGGAAGAGGGGCGTGTTTGGGGGAAAGAAAGTAAGTTTGATTTTGGACATATGGAGTTTAAGATGTCTGTAAGATGTAGGTTAAGTATTGGAGAGCAAGGTAGCGGGTAGAAGTAAAGTAGAGGAGTCAGGAGGGATAGGAAATAAGAGATTAGGAGTAGGATCTGTTAGGGAAAGTATATGTTTATGTGTGTATGTGCATGTATATGTGTATACATGTATGGATATATTTAAATCTATATATAAATATAACCACACTTAACTGTAGCCTGCAGGGAGAGGAGAAGGGGGAAGGAAGGGGGAAAAAGAGCAAAGTAAAAAGTATACAGCAGAGACCAAAAGAAAACCTACAAGGAAGCAAAGATGTACAGCTCTAAACACAATGTATAGTGTTTAATACATAGGCTTTCTTGAAATAGAAATTTCTTGCTATGTACTTTGAATTCTCTCATATTCTGCTGTGCACATGATATGTTTTTTTCTTTGCTTATTTTATATTTGTTTTAATATATAAGTTTATAATATGTTTCTTTTTCTTTTTTATTATGCATTTAGTTTTAACAAAAAAAATTTAAAAGATAACTGTAAGATATCTGGTTCAAGATGTTCAACAGAGAAGTGAGCAGCAGAGAGCTTAAGGCTGGATTAGTAGATCTGAGAATCATTAACATAGAGATGATGATTGAATCCATGAGAGGTGATGAGATCATCTAGTGAAACAATGTAGGAGAAGAGAAGAGGGCATGTACAGAGCCCAGTGGGATACCCACGGTTAATATATGTGACCTGGATAAAGATTCAGCAGAGGAGACTGAGAAGGAGCAATTGGAGGGATTAGGAGAGAACCAGGAGAAGAGATTATTAGGGAGAAGAGGATGCCCAGCAATGTCGAGGTGGGAGAGAGGTCAAGAAGGACGAGGATTGAGAAAAGGCCATTAGATTTGGCAACTGTACCATAGAACCTCGGTAAAATCCCTCACTGATTTCAAGGACCATCTTCGTCTTCCTGGATGTCTTCTCTAACTTCCCTGGCCAGAAGTACTCCTTACTCCTCTCTGCCTCCAGTTCTATTCCCCCAGCATTCTTAGTATATATTATATGCTTAGTGTGTATGTATGTGTGTGTGTATATACATACAATATGTGTGCATATATATAGAGAGAGAAAGAGAGCTTAGTGTATGCATATATATATATATATATAAAATTATTATGTATAATATTACATATATGACTTTTACCAGCTGCTTCTTGCAATCTATTCAATTGTGCATCTACCCAACCTCTCATCCCGGATTAGAAGACCCTTCTCTCATCTATCTCTGTCTCCGTTTCTGTCTCTTTGCTTCTGTCTCTTTTTTGTTCTCTTTGCCTGTATCTGTCTCCATCTCTCTCCCATTCTCATTCTCCTTTTCTTTACTCATTCTTTTTCTTTTCCTCTCTCTCTCTTCATTCCCACCACACCCTCACCCCATCAAAACACTTTAATAAAATTTAAAAAGACAAGAACTGTACTATATCTCATACTTGGCATCCTATTCTAGCCCTCCTTTGGTGCCTTTCCCTAAGATAATTAGGAAATATGTGCTGCTGAATGCATTGATGTGTTCAAAATACTAAATTATAATAGGATCTGATTGGATTTTCTGCTGGAAACTTTTGGAAATTAGTTGGACTGTGACATGGGAGGGGAAAGGAGGCTTAGCTAATTTACCCAAGGGGAACATTATATATTGGACAAGTAGAAAATATGTAAAGGGAATGACAGTTGATCAGGACACCATTGGTCAATTGATTTTTCCCCAGACCAACTGATGAAAATATAAAGTATGTAGGGGCAGCTAGGTGGCACAGTGGATAGAATGCTAGTTCTTATCTTCCTGAGTTCAAATCCAACCTCAGACACTAACTAGCTGTGTGATTCTGGGCAAGTCATTAAACCCTTTTTGCCTCAGTTTCCTCATCTATAAAATGATCTGGAGAAGGAAATGGCAAACCACTCCAGTATCTTTGCCAAGAAAATCCCAAATGGTGTCCCAAGGAGTCAAACATGACTGAAATGACTGAACGACAACAAAAAGTTGTAGGCAACAGAAATGACAAAGTTGTTAAATGAAGTACAAAGACATATCTACTCTCTCTCCCCCCTTTTTGAGATGTGATAGAAGTTCAAAGAATTGGCTGTGTACCTGGTGGCCCTTTAAAAAGCAAGACACGTTCTTATGGAGCCAGTTGAAGCAGGAGACAACTTTGAGAAGTGTGACATCTGGCCTCTGATATGAGAGTCAACCATGGATGAAGCTATGGAAGAAGAATGAGAGAACTTCTACCTTGTGAGATTGAAAAGGGAATTTCTCCTCTTACCCCCACATTGACCATAGCATCTATTATGTTCGTGTTTAGCATTTGTAGAATACTTAAAGGTTTGCAAAATACTTTACAAATATTATCTCATTTTGTCCTCACAACTACCCAAGGAGCTAGGTGCTATTATTATTCTTCATTTTTACAGATGAGAAAACTGAGGCAGACAGAGTTTAAGAGACTTGCCAATGATTACATAGCTAGTAAAAGTCTGAGATAGGATTTGAACTCAGGTCTTCCTGCCTCCAGGTCCAAAGCTCTATCCACTGTTCCAGGTAGCCACCTCTATCCATCTTGGAGTGGAGCTACTTGCCCAGTAGAAGATATTGTGTCAATCAGGGTGAAAGATCATAGTGTTTAGTAAAGTAACAGATCAGCAGACATGTTGCGTACAAGGTGAGCAGCTTGAGAACACCATCAGAAGAGAAACGACATTGGGGTACTGGAGGAGTGAGTTGCCCAGGCCAAATGTGTTTCCTAAATGTGTGTCTCTCTTTCTTGTTCTCTAAGCGTCTGTCTGCATGTTCCCATTCTTCCCATAAACACTGTATGATTTCGTGAGGAATTGCACCCCAGATTTATAGAGTAAATACTTGATAGCTACTGAATTTATGATTCATTCTCAGTATATGCCTTTTATTTGAGCTGATTGTGTCTACTATCACACTATTAAAAATGAGGGCACCAGCTGGGGGCAGGGGGTCATGAATTATAATTTTAGAAGTGTGAACCCACAGAGTACTTTGAACCTAAGGGAAGCTGCCCTATTGGAGACCCGATTCATGAGTGTAAATTGAGGATAGGCAATAGTATACAAGGGCAGCTATATGGCTCAATGGATAGAGCATTGGGCCTGGAGTCAGGAAGACCTGAGTTCAAATCCAGCCTCAGTGATCCTGAGAAAGTCACTTAGCGTCTGTTTGCCTTAATCCACTAGAGAAGGAAATGGGAAATCACTCCAGCATCTGCCAAGAAAACCCTATGGATGGTAGAGTCCACAGAATCACAAAGAGCTGGACCTGAATGAATGACTGGACAATGACAGCAGCAGCAGCACAGGGTTTACTCCAAAGGTTAAGCTCATTTAGTTCGGTCGGTCAGTAAGTCGAGAAGCATTAAGGCTTATTACGTTCTATGCTCTATGCTGAGCGCTAGGAGCACACAAAAACCTAAAAATAGTCCCTGCCCCTAAGAAGCTCATATTCCAATGGAGGAGAGAAAATGTAAGTAAAATACAAGCTATATACAGAGTAGAAAGAAGGTAGATAGTAGCAGCTGGGGGAATCAGGCTAGGACTCTTAAAGGAGGTAGGATTTGAACTGAGTGGCAAAGCTGGAGAAACTGAGGTAGAGGTGAGGAGGGAGAACATTCCAGGCAAGGAGCATAGACTTTTCATGAAGACAATAGATAGAGTGCCATAGATGAGGAATATTAAGTCAATGCAACTGGATCCCAGAGTTCAGGGAAGAAGGGAATAAATTATAAGGTAAAAAGGAGCCAAATTTTAAGTGTCAATCAGAAGATGTTATAGTCGATCCTGGAGATAATAGGGAGCCATTGAAGTGTGTATGTGTGTGTGGTGGGTGGGGGGGGGTAACATGATCAGAATGATGCTTTAGAAAATTCACCCTGGCAACTGCATGGAGAAGTAGAGAGAGATTTGAAGACGAGAGACCAAAGCAAAGGATATGTTCGTGTGTCCCAGTGAGAAGTGAGAAGAATCCAAATTCGGTGGTAGCTAGGTGGGTGGAAAGAAAGGAATACTTAGGAGACATGGTGGGATGGTACAAAAAACAAGATCTGGCAGCAGATTTGGATAGGTTCCTAGGACTTAGAGCTGCAGCAGACCTTCAAAGTTACCTACTCCGATGACCATATTTTACAAAGAAGGAAACTGAGATCCAGGAAGACTAAGGTCACCAAGGAAGCAAATAAATGAACTAGGACTCAAATCTTGGTGCTCTGACTCCAAATCCACACCCTGCCTCCTCATTTTGCTTATTATTCTTTAGTGAGAGCACAGAAGAATGTGACAGGACCAAAAAACCTGGGGTGGGGTGCAGCCAGCTTCATTAGTCCTGTCATTCTTTTATTTATTCAACAAATATTTGTGGAACTCCTTCAGTCTATTACGCTATCCTGGAAAAACAAAAGACTCCAGTCACCATCCAGGACTGCCAGCTGACTGCAGCTAGGACAAAGCCATTCTGTGTTCCTTCCTCACACCTGGGTCACTGAGATATTGGGGAAAACCACCACCCCATGGGGCTTGGGAGAGTCTACACAGACCTGGACATTGGACAATAAATGTCAATAGGGGACAGAATGAGATCATTATCTCTAAAATCACTCACATTCCTATGGGTCCTTAAGGTTTAAATTTTTTCCTCACAACGACTTGGTCGATTAGGCACAGTAAATATTATTATCCCCACTTTACAGAAGGCAAAACTGAGTCTCAAAAAGACTGGGACTTGGTGTTCATACAACTAGACAGTGTGTGGGGCAGGATTCAAATCCAGCTCTTCTGTTTCTGTGTGTAATACTCTATCGCCCATTGCACAGCACCACGTTTCAGATCCTCTATTGTCGTTGAGTGGGTTTCAGTCGTATCTGACTCTCCATGACCCCATTTTGGGGGTTTTCTTGGCAAAGATACTGGAGTAGTTTGCCACTTCTCCAACCACTAGCTGCATAACCCTAGGCAAAGCACTTAACTGTTTGCTGCCTCAGTTTCCTCATGTGTGAAATGGGGGTAATAATGGTACCTGTCTCACAAGATTGCTGTGAGGATTACATGAGTTCACATATGTAAAACACTTTGTGAATCTTAATAGCTATTACTACCATTATCATTCAGTTCAATGGACCCTTTAGGTATTCAGGTTTAGGGGTTTTTTTGTTTTTTGGGGTTTTTTTTTTGGCAAGGCAATTGGGGTTAAGTCACTTGCCCAGGGTCACATAGCTAGTAAGAATCAAGTGTCTGGTCTGAGAATAGATTTGAACTCAGGTCCTCCTGACTCCAAGGCTGGTGCTCTATTCACCGCACCACCTAGCTGCTGCCCCCAGTGGACTCTTTCGGCATTCTGATAAAGTCTACAGGCCCTTTACTGGAAACATTTTTAAACACATAAAGTAAAACAGATAGGATTGCAAAAGAAACTAATTACATTGAAATGCAAGTATCAAAACAGTAAAGAGATAAAAACAAGTTCTTGGACCCAAGAACCCCTAGGCTAGACCAAGGAAAAAAATGTAAGCTATTGTTCTAGGTGCTAGGGATACAGAACTGAAAAACAATAGTCCTTCTCTCAAGTATCTTATGTTCTCCTGGGGTGTAGGGTACTACATATAAGATCAACTAAGGAGGGCAGGACCTCAAAGAATGAGGGCATCAGGAAAGCCTTCAGGTGGCCTTTTGGCGTCTAAAATACCCCTGAAGGAAGGTGAGGTTGTGGAGGGGCAGAAGAGAAAAGGAAACATGTGAGTAAGCGTAATGGACAATCTGGGTGGAGGTGAAGAGGCAAAGCATGGAATGCCAAGTAGGGGGACAGCCGTTAAACCATTTTGACAAAACTGCTACGTATGTGATAGAGATTACAAATCCAAAAACTAGGCCAGATGTTGAAGGGCATTACTTAGCAAACTGGGGCGTTCATATTTTATTCCTGAGGCAATAAAAAGGGGACCCTTGGGCAGGGAGTAACATGGTCAGACATGTTTGTTGACTGGCTGATTAATATATGCACGCTGACAGACTGACAACTGAGTCATGACTCATTGATGGAGGCATGTTCCCCAACGGTAAAGGCTGCCATGAGCGGCTCTGTCTCAACTTGTGTGAACCCCCTGTGTCCTCCTAAAAACCCTCCACCCTAGCTACTGAGGACTGTCCTCCACTCCTGACACTGTGGATTCCACTGGAGTAGATGGACTGGTTACCTCCTTTTCCAGCTATTCATCCCTCTCTCTCTCTCTTTTTTATATTAAATTACATTTTATTTCCAGAGCTACACTGTCTCCCTCCTAACTCTCCCTCCTCTCACCAGTGCAGAAAGCAAGAAAAACAAAACCCCTGTTACAACACACACACACACACACACACACAGCCAAGCAAAACAAATGCTTACATTGGCCTTGCCCCCTCTCCAACAAAAGAGATTCAATCTGTATTTTTTTTTTTGGTGACGCAATCAGGGCTAAGTGACTCACCCAGGGTCACACAGCTAGTTGAAGCTGGATTTAAACTCAGGTCCTCCTGACTCCAAGGTCAGAGCTCTACCCACTGTACCACCTAGCTGCCGCCCTTCATCATTTCTTAAAGCACAAAACCTGTTAAAACCTTCCACATCACAGGAGCTTGGAGCGTAGCACCCCTGCCTTCTAGAAAATCCACATAAAATTTTTGGGCCCTCCCTTTGTACCAGAGAAGGAGTCTGAATTATTATGGTATTAAAAGATAACATATGTTGATATTATACAATACTATACATATATTTTATACATTTCTGAGTTTCTAAACTTTTTCTGTGTCGTCATCTATTAGCCTTTGCGTATCGTTTGTGTCTTCTGCAAAATTCCCCAAAAATTCCCATTTAATTTCTTATGATGACCCATGACATATTGAAACTGTGATGGGGAAAGTTGTGATGTGAAAGAGATAACTGTAGCATTCCATCACATTCGTAGGTCATAAATTGTTCAGCCATTAGTCAGCTGACAGGCATTCCCTAAGTTTCCATTTCTCTGCCACCACAAGGAAGAGCTGCTATAAACCGTTTTTGTTCTTTGGGTCCTTTTCCCAGAGTATGGGCCTAGTAGTGGTGTTGCTGCCAGACCAAAGGCTAGGCACAGTTTAGATGTCAGACCATAGTTCCCAAGGTCTTTCCAGAATGGCTAGACCCGCTCACAGCCCCACTAACATGGCCCTGCATGCTTTTCCATGGTAATGTGCAGCAGACCCTTCACATTTGCTCCTCTCCTTTCCATTTCTGGTTATGAGAGGAAATGTCCAGAAGGTTTCAAACAAGACAGACTAAAAGATTCATAGGTGACAAGGTGTCTGACAACCCCTCAACACATACCTTTTTGTGGGTAGAGAGTAGTTCTAGTAATTTCATTTCTTGGGAGAAATAGTTTAAACTCTCACTGAGAATTATGAGACTTAGGGGTTTTGCCCAACTTTCTAAACAAGGAACAATCACTAGCCTTGGACTGAATTATGTAAAATTATGCAACGACTCCAAAAGTTTAAACCAGGAGAGTATAGGCGGTATTGAGGGGCGTTAATGATGGACCCTTAAAAGTCCCTGAATCTTCCCAAGTGGCCCAGATCCACTTTATTCGCCTGGGGCACCTGGCCCTTCCCAGTTAATAATCCTTTCAACTGTAGTTTGACCCTGCCCCAATTTCCAATTCTCCATTACCTCTAACCCAGCCCAGCCCTCATTGTCTGCACCTGGCCCCACCCTAGACCACCACCCGTTAATTCCATCTAGCCCCCTTCCATGGGGCTCAGGTCCCTGGCATTCATCTGGAGCACCCAGCCCTCCCTGGTCCTTCTCTATAACCTCCCAGTTACCCCAGACTACTTGGCCACTCCTTGACCAGATCTAGATCTTCACACAGTCTTCCAGTATATAAGGTCCATCTCCTCCCCCCTCCCCCCATTAAATCACTCATATTCCTTAAGATTCTGGCCCAGTTGTAGTGGCATCACAAACACTCAGGTTCCTTGAGAGTCTGGCAGGCTTATCAATACAAGTGTCACAAATGCTTGGATTCTTAAAATCTTGCCCACCTCTATCAGTGTTTTAATAAACCTTGTCTCTGACTGAAAGAAGGCTTGAGTTGAATCCATTCCATGCAGGACCTGTGTCATTTGCCCTTGAATTTTGGGGTTCCCAGCACCCTAGACCTCAACATTTTGGGAGGCGGGGGGAGGTGCAGCTTGGGGGGTTGGGCTGGAGCAGCCACGGCTCGGAGTCACAATGCTGAACTGTGTGGTCAGTGACAGCTGTATCTAGGGTGGGGGGATGAAGAGAGACAAGACAGAGACACAGGCAGCCAGGCCAGAGACACAGACAGAGACAGATACAAAAGCAGAGAGATAGACTCAGAAAGAGCAGCAGAGCTGGGAGAAACAGGGAAATGACTGGGAGAGTCAGGAGATTGCTGGAGGCATTAGGATGTACCCAGAATTTACCTTACCTTTATTATTAGACTAAGATAGCAGCTCCCACTTTAGAGAGTTCCAGATGCTCCCACCCCTTAGGGAGAACCCTGAGGACATACAAAGCTTTATCTCTCAAAGCCCCCTTACTCATTCACAGCTTGAGGACCAGCATCCATTCCACTAGGTTCTTTTGTTATGACCTAATTGTTTTTATTATTCTGATCTTGTTTTCTTTACATATTAAAGCTTACAAGGTCAGTGCAGGAATGTGCATTTCCTTGTGGATATTCAGATCTCGGTCTGAAGAAGCTACCAGGAGAACAGTTCAGCCTATTCTAACTCCCTAGAAGGAACCTTGGCAAGAAAGATTCCTTCCTGACTTAGGGCAGAAATCCCCGACTATGACTGATGCTTAAAGGAGAGAAATCTTTTCTCTTTTCTGAGGGAAAATGAGCAAGGTTAGTTTGGTTTGTATAATTTATATAATGCGGTATTTCGTGTAGATCGTCCCCAGGCAGCCCTGCTGACTCACTTCCATAGGACTTTGTCTACCACGCTATTAAAAACCCCTTTGCCTTGGAAATTTACTCCATTCCTGGACTATTTCTCACACTGGAAGCACCCTCCATCCCTGCAGCTTCTCCTGTTTCATTGGTTCCTCCTAGTTCCTCCCATTTACGGACGTCTGGGCCAACCACATCTTCATTCTTCTCCTGGCTTCAATACTAACTCATTTCTACCTCTTTCCAGGTACCTCCCCCCACCCCTCCAACTCTTCCTTTTGCCTTTTATGGAGTTGAGAACCACAGCATCTGTCTTCCTTAATTAAAATGTAAATTTCTTGTGGGCAGGGACTATCTTTCTGCTTGTAATTTGTATTTCCAGTGCTTAGTATTGTGTCTGGTATATAATAAGGCCTCAATAAAGGCTTTTTTGACTTGCCAAGACTTGATTTTATTATCCTTTAAACTATCCAAATAGCAAAGAGAGAATTCCACTATCATCTCTCTATATAAACGAGACCACTGGGTATAGCTGATAAAATCTCTAACCTCAATTCCAACGAGAGACAGACAGAGAGCTAGACAGAGACAGAAAACGAGAGACAAAAGTAGATAGGGATAAAGAGACAGAAAGAAATAACAAGAAAGAGAAAAGAGAGAAAAGGAGAGGAAGGGAGGGAGAAGGAGAGGGATGGGGAGAGAAAGAAGAGACAGAGACAGAGAGAGTGTCTGTGGAGAGTCTGATGCACAGCCCCTGAGAAAACAAGTTTTGTACCCTGATGGCAAATGAGGAGGGGACATGAAAAGAGAGACTAACAGACAAAAGGGAAAATCTGGCTCTGAGAAGGATGCCACCACAGACAGATATGAGAAAAGGCTAGTGCATGAGAAACCAGAACAACATTGTAAGCTCATTGTTTTCATCTTTCTTTGGTTGAGTGCCTGGCACATAGTAGGTGCTTAATAAATACTTGTCCACGTGAATATCATAGAATCCTGCTAGTTTGGCTTGAATATTGAGTACATTGAGGGAAATAATGTGAAATAAGGCTAGAAATATAGATCATATGCTTAAATATCAGAGAGGAATGAAGTTAATCCAGCAACATGCTGTAAATACTGTGAAATGACCCCACACCAAGCCTCTGGTGCATACTCCAAGTGAAAGCTGTATTTATCCATCAGCCTGGCACTCCAAGAGAGCCCCAGTGAAAAGCAATGAGGGACAGCCTTATTCAATGAAGGTGAATCAAGAGGAATCATCGCTGAAGCATTCAAACACCATATCCATTTGGCTTCATTTCAGCTGCCCGGGCAACAGTATTAGAACATTCTCTTCATCCTTCATTTGACTCCAAATGGCTACATTTAAGAGGGATAAAATGTACAAGCATTCATTAGCTTCAGACTTCCCATGCTATGGAAGAGAATCTCTGGCTATATTGCCTCTAAAATATTTTTACCAATCGCCAAAGTTCTCTGACTGTAAAGGTCAAAAACATGAAGGAACAGAGTAAACTCCTAGTGGGGCTATCACAGACAGGGTATGTTCTGGTTGGCTAGGCATCAATTATGAAGGGCCTGGCTCTTCAAATCTAGGCCCTTTCCCTCATCTGTGTGGGTCAAAATAGAGAATGAACACAAGGGGAAAAGAGGCCAATTAGTATTTACCATTGGTTTTCCCCGAGTATCCATCCATACAAGCCCTTTACTGCCCCTAAGTAACTAGGAAGTATAGTGAATAGAGTGCAAGACCTGGAGTCAGAAAACCTGAGTTCAAATCCTGCCTTAGATACTTACTAGCTGTGTGACACTGGGCAACTCACTTATCATCCACCCAGCTCAATCTTTTTGTCTATAAAATATGGATAATAAAAGTACCTACTCCACACAGTTGTTGTGAGGATAAAATGAGATAATATTTGTATAAAGCGCCATATAAATACTAGATATTTTCAAGTCTTTGTTCTATTTCTCCCCAATTTTTTAGGATGGTACGAGAAAGAAGCAAAGACTTTCATGCTTACACGACCTATGTCCAAAACTCTACATTCTATATAAGTACACAGATGCTTAGCTAACAAAATAGGGAGGGGGATCTGGGATGCTGAGAAACATTTTCCTCTTCACTTTGATGCCAGATTCCTTTTTTCCTCCAATCTTGTTCATCATTGTACAAGTGAAAGATAGACTTGATCTTACTGTGATTATAATATTAATGAGTATGATATGAATTAATAATATATTAATCAGTTAAGCAGCACATCATAATTGGTTCTCAGAGTCAGAAAAAGCTAAATTCCAATTTTGATTTGACACAAACTAGCTGGGTAAGTCACAACCTCTGAGTATGTCAAACAACTCTATAAGATTGTAAATGGAAGGATAGACTCTTATCTGAATTAGAAGAGGAAATTGCCTGCAGTGAATTCCCTATAATTAATCACAACTCTAGAGCAAATAAAATCAATTAGTTATAATTAATAATAACACTAATTACTTGCATTTACATAACACTGAGTCCACTTGACAACTGAAATATATATATATATATCTGTGTTATTTCCTCCTATTAGAATGTGAACTCCTTGAGAGCAGATACTGTTTGGTTTTTGTTTATTGATGAGCAGGCAGCCAATGTGCCCAGCACTGTGCCTAGCACTTTGGACATACAAAAAAAGACATAGTCCCTGCTCTCAAAAAATCTCATAGTCTAATGGAGAAGACAATAAGCTAATGATGTTCATCCTTCATTTTGGAAGAGGACCAATGACATCATGATGTTGGGGTCAGGATGGGGTCAGTGTGTTGGCTGTGGCTCCTCAGTCCAATACCAGTCAGGTGGTTTCTACCACAGGTGGGGCACAAGTATCCTTTAAAACATTTGGGATGGAGCCGAGTGCAAGTGTTTCTACGACCTCTCCATTTCCAATAATAAGTGTCACTTAGAAACTAACACAGGACAAAATTTGCATCCACAGAACATTAAAAACAAAACACTTTCTTGCAATATCTTTGTGAGTCTTTTTGTAATAAAGATTAAAAAAAAATTTCACACATCTCAGATCTATGTCTCTAGACTTGCATAGCTCACATTTCCTTTGTGTTACTGTGATTCTGCTTTGACAACTTTTTTATCATTAATATCAAATGAGGTGTAAAACAGGGAGATGTATGCTCACCAAAGGTGTTTGTCATTGTGATAGAGGATGGCCAGTATAGCATCTAAACAGAAGAAGGGTCTCAAATACATGGTGACATCCTCCAAAAATATCACAGTATAATGTTGTGGCTGGTCAAACAGGCTCTATCTTCACTTTTAAAATAAAGAGGTTGAAATAGGCAATCTCTAAGGTTTCTTCCAGTTTTAAATCTAAGATACCCTTATAACAGGATGTCCATTCCATGTACAAAGCTTCCTTCTTACATTAAGTGAAATCTGCCCCCCTGTCACATGAATTCTAGACAAAATTCTGTTTTAAAATGAATTCTAGCTAAGAGAAATTGTAATATAAACACCATTGACAATGAAATTGTTTTGAACTGCGTAGGTTAATAGAAACACTTGCAAGTCACATCCTTTCATTCCTCTTCATCAGGCTCATGACCTGTCCATTTCCAATAATAAGTGTCGCTTAGAAACTAACACAGGACAAAATTTACATCCACAGAACATTAAAAACAAAATACTTTCTTGCAATATCTTCGTGAGCCTTTTTTACAATAAAGATTTTAAAAAATTTCACACATCTCAGATCTATGTCCAGATTTGTTTTCTCATTTATAAGTTCAAATAAGAGACGAAAGGAAGAAATATCCCAAATCTCAATAGAAACCACACAATAATTACTTTGTTTTATTTTATTTTATCTTATTTTAGTTCCTCCTATCTGGATATGGCACACTGAAAGCACACTCTGCCCCTGTGGCATCTTCCTCTGATTGGCTGGTTCCTCCCAGGAACTCCACTATAAGGAAAGCTTCCAGGCCAACCATGCCTTCAATCCTGGTCAGCCTTTACTCCAGACTCTCCACCTTCCCTTCCCTCTTTCCAGTTCCCTTTTAAGTATTGCCTTCCCCCTTTAAAATGGAAGCTCCTTGAGGACAAGAGCCATCTTTCTTTCTTTTCTGCTTGCATCACTATCCCTGGCCCACTCTCACACCCTCACCTCTCACTCCAACCTCATGTTTGGCACATATTAAATACTTAATAAATGTTGACTTGGGAAGAGGATAAGCTACTGGTACAGTGGATAGAGAACTTGACTCAGAATTAGAAACATCTGGATTCAAGTCCTAACTCTGACCCCATATTTGTTGTGTCACTCTGGATAAATTCCTTAACCTCGGAATTATCTAGGTAACTAGATTTCTAAGACTCTCTAAGTTGCAGGAAAGGGGCCATCCAATATTGGTAGGGTTCCTGGAATTCCCAGAGTGAGGAAATATTGATGGATTTATTTTCAAAGAATCAATTGTTAAACGTTTACCAGCCTACTATCTTGGTTGAAAAAGGAAACAATAATCTTGGTTAAAAAGGGAAACAACAATATTCTCCCCCAATGTTTTCTTGTAGGCAAGACTCTGAAGGGTCTGAAAGTGTAATGAAATCATATGTCTAGTCCTCATCCCTAAGAGGAGGAAAATATAAGAATTTTTTTTATTGTAGTCAGCAATCACAGTATATTCAATTATTCCTCCCCACTGATCCCAAAGTTTACTCTCACATAGTCAAACATATCTATATCACTTTGTATCCTGTCAAGTCAATTTTAATGAATACATCAAGACCAACTAAATCCAATAAAAAATAGATCTTCCTTTCCGCACAAAAATTTGCAATTCATACAAGTTACACCACCAGGAACTACACTATACTGTTATCTCTGACTATACACTGCTTCTCCAATGCATGTATGTTTATGTGTGTGTGACACTCACACACATATGCATATATACACACAGATATATTCTTTTCATTTCTTTAAAAAAAATTTAACAGTCATGTATTAATCATCTACTGCGTTCTCTTTCTGTGCTAGATGCGCGGAGAGCTACAAAGATGTAACCATTATCCCACTAATTAATATCTATCTCTATTTACACCTAGGTCTTGATTAGTTTGAATAATGAATCCCATAAAGTAGTCACATGAAGTATAATTGGCACTATTCAAAGTTATAATTATGTAAAATATGGTAATTGGTTCCAGTCCAGTGGAAATAGTCTATGAAAATTTGAATAACGCCACCACTTCAGGGGATTTGCTATATGCACTAATCAGGTTGCTGCTGTCGTTCTTTCAATTGCGTCCAACTCTTTGGGAGCCCCTTTGGGGTTTTCTTGGCAAAGATACTGGGGTAGTTTGCCATTTTTTTTTCCCCAGCTCATTTTACAGATGAGGAAACTGAAGCAAACAGGGTCAAATGACTTACCCAGGATCGCACAGCTAGTAATTGTCTGAGGCTGGACTTGAATTTAGGTTTCCTGATCCCAGGCCCAGTGCTCTATCCACTACACTGCCAGCTATTTCCTATTCCATTTCTAGTGTACTGTATTCCATTTTGGCTGTGATAGGATGCTAGTCATATTAAGGTTGTTCTTTTTACTTTTTATTACTAAGTTATGGGGGTGGGGGGGCTTTATGTTATAGTCAATCAATAAACGTGTGTTAGGTGCCTTCTCTGTGCCAGGCACCATGCTAAACACTGAAGCTATAAAGAAAAGTGAAAGAGTTTCTGCTCTCAAGGAGCTCACAATTTAATGGAGGAGACAACAGGCAAATAATTGTGTACAAACATCCCAAATATAGCATGAATTGGGAATAATCAACAAAGGAAAGCATTAGAATTAAGAGGGATCAGGAAAGGTTTCCTGTAGATAGTGGGATTTTAGCTAAGACTTGAAAAAAGCCAGAGAAAGGAAAAGGCAAAGATGAGCAAGAAAAGTATTCTTGAATTTAAAGGCAGACAGCTTAGATTGCCCAGCTTCACTTATATGATAAGTGACAGGGACCAGGATTTGAACCCTGGTCCACTGACTCAAGATCCAGCAAGATGTCCACTATACCTCTTGAGCACAGAATATAACAACTAATGTGTTTTTGTTTTGACACATTTTTTTTAAGTTCAATCGACTTTATCATCACTTTCACCATCATTTTCTTAAACCTGGGCAATCAATAAAAGAATAGATCGTAGCCTTTGCCAATTTCTGAAGTGTAAATGCCCATGCTGAAAACTCAAGAACCAGTTTTCTAGAACCAGTAGAAGGTGGCCCCAGCCCATACCTGAAGATAATCTAAAATTATAACAGTGAAGGAAAAGTTAGACCTGAGGTATAGGACATATGATAATACCACTTCTTAACTTCCATAGCCTATAAATAGAACTTTGCTGATCCATCCATCACCTCCTCAGATTGCAATTTGATTCTCATACCTACACACTCTCTCAAGACAGAACATTCTGATGGAAACTGTAGCAAATAATTCTTATTGTCCTTCCCTACACTTCCAGACTTATCTCACACACTCTATGTCGGAGCCAGGTTGTCCTATTTGCTATTCCCAAGAACTTGACTTTCCATCTTCTGTCTCTATGCCTTTGTAAAGGTATCCCACATGCCCAGAATCCATTCCTCCTCACCTGTGCCTCCTTGAATACTTAGCTTCTTTCAAGACTTAGCCAAGAGCTACCTCCTTTCTTGATGCTCTGAGCTGTGAGCACTTTTTCCCACTTCTGCTTATGTACTCAAGTAAGTACATGGGTGTGAAGGATCATGGAGCATTTGGCTGACTGATGCCTAGAAACACTTAGCCAGGAGACAAATTTCAGGTGATAGCCAGTTGATTCTTTGGCTATTAGCAAAGACTAGATGATAATCTGAGAATAGGGGCAAAATAAAAGACATAAATAAATCCCTTTGCTATAGTTGAGACTAACTAACAGGCTTCAAATCAACGTATGAGTTAGGGAGACGTCTACCCTAAACATGTGAATACTTTCCTTGGCTGAATTGATTTTGTTATTTGTTATTTGTTCCAATGGCATGAAAGTGACTGAAGGAGTTGCTGTGAAGTACCTAGAGCTCAGTCAGGCATCAGAGATGCCAAGGTCATCCACTGCCTTCACTAGTCATCTTGACTTTTGTCCTGCCACTAGACTTTGATGACTCTGGAAGAAAGAGTGAGGCTGAGGACTTTGTGCAACTCTGCCTCACTTAAATCCAATTCATGCACAAGGCAATACATCACCCATGAAGTCATTAGCCCTCTTTGAAAATGAAGTATGATACAGCAGTACCACTACTAGATCTATATCCCAAAAAGATCATAGGGAAAAGGACCTACATGTGCAAAAATATTTATAGCAGCTCTTTTCGTAGTGGGTGGCAAAATATTGGAAATTGAGGGGATGCCCATCAATTGGGGAATGGGTGAACAAGCTGTGGTATATGAATGTAATAGAATACTATTGTGCAATAAGAAATGATGAACAGGCAGATTTCAGAAAAACATGGGAAGACTTATATGAACTGATGCAAAGTGAAATGAGCAGAACCAGGAAAACATTGTATACAGTATCAACAACACTGTGTGATGACCAGGTATGAAAGACTCAGCTCTTCTCAGCAACACAATGATCTAAGACAAGTACAAAGGACTCACGAAGGAAAATGCTGTCCACATCCAGATAAAGAAGCGATGAACTCTGAATGTAGATGGAAGCATATTTTTTACACATTTTATTCTTTTTCAAGTTTTTTTTCTTTTAACCTGTTTCTTCATTCACAAATGTGACTAATATGGAAACATGTTTTACATGATAGCACATGTAGAACCTATATCAAATTGCCTATCACTTTCAGAAGTGGGGGAAGGGAGGGAGGGAAAAATTTTAGAACTCAAAGTCTAGTAAAAATGAATGCTAAAAATTCTCTTGACATGTAATGGGGGGGAATAAAATACTATAAAAAAAGAATTAAGGGAAAGAAGCCAATTCTGTGTTCTATCAAGCTGCAGCCCCAGACATTTTAAAGGAACTCTCCCTCAATAGTATACTGTCCTTTTAATACTTCTAGACTTATTCCTGTTGATATAAAAGGAAGACTAGCAGTCATCTCACCTTAGCCAATAGGATAGGGTGATGGAGAGGGTATTTTGGAAAGTTTAAAGAAAGAGAGCTTGGAGTAGCTACTATGGGTTTTTCATGAGGAAACTGCTGCTATTTGTTTAAGATATCTTTGTTGTTGTTTTGTTTTGGTTTTTTTTTTGGATTTCATATGTTATTAATTTTTGTTAAAAATTTCTTAATTGCACTAAAAATTTTAATATTTTTTTTAAATTTTGAGTTACCAATTCCCTCCCTCCCCTCCTGTACCCCTTGAGAATGCAAGAAATATGATATTGATAATACCTGTGAAATCATGCCAAACATATTTCCATATTATCCATGTTGCAAAAGAAAATAAACACAAGAAAAATAAAGGAAGTTAAAACATTATATGTGCTTCAGTCTGCTCTCAGAATTCATCAATTCTCTCACTGGAGATGTATAGAATTTCTCATCATGGGTCCTTTGCAATTGTCTTGATCACAGTAGCTAAGTGTTTCACAGTTGATCATTGTTACAATGTTTCTGTTACTATGTATAATGTTCTCCTGTTTCTACTCACTTCACTCTGTATCAGTTCATGTAAGGTTTCCCAGGTTTTTCTGAAACTTTACTGCTCATCATTTCTTCTAATATAATAGTATTCCACCACAACTGTATAGCACAACTTGTTCATCCATTCCCCAATTGATGGGCATCCCTTTAATTTCCAATTCTTTGACAATATAAAATGAGCTGCTATAAATATTTTGGTAGATACAGATCCTTTTCCCTTTTCTTTGATCTCTTTGGGATACAGACCTAATACTGGTATTGCTAGGTCAAATGGTATGCACAGTTTTGTAGCCTTTTGGGCATAATTTCAAATTGTTCTACAGAATGGTTGGATCAGCTCACAAGTCCAATAGTGCATTAATATCCCAATTTTTCCACCTCCACTCCAGAATTTGTCACTTTCTTTTTCTGTCATGTTAGCCAATCTAATAAGTGTGAGGTGGTACCTCAGAGTTGTTTTAATTTGCATTTCTCTGATCAATAGTGATTTAGAGCTATGTGATCATTGACAGCTTTGACTTCTTCATCTGTAAAACTGCCTGTTCATATCCTTTGACCATTTATCAATTGGGAAATTCCTCTAATTTTTTTTTAAAATTTGACTCAATTCCTTATATATTTGAGAAATGAGGCCTTTATCTAAGAAATTTTCTATATTTTTTTCCTAGTTTACAGTTTTCCTTCTAATTTTGGCTTCATTAGATTTTTTTTTTGTGCAAAAACTTTATAATTTCATGCAAATAAAATTCTCCATTTTACTTCCTGTGATCCTCTCTGTCTCTTGTTGGGTAACAAACTCTTCATTTATCTATAGATCTAACAGGTACATGTTTCCATGCTCCCCTGATTCACTTATGGTATCACCATTTCTGTCTAAATCATTTATCCATTTTGACTTTATCTTGATATAAGGTGTGAGATGTTGATCTATGCCTAGTTTCTTCCAAACTGCTTTACAATTTCCCAGGAAATTTTGTTGAATGGTGAGTTCTTGTCCCAAATTCTGGGATCTTTGTGTTTATCAAACACTAGATTACTATGGTCATTACCTACTGTGCATTGTGTACCTAATCTATTGCACTGATCCACCGCTCTATCTCTTAGCTAGTACCAGATTGTTTTCATCATCACCACTTTGCAATAGAGTTTGAAATCTGGTACTGCCTTCCTTCACAACTTTTCCCCCCACTAATTCCCTTAATATTCTCGATATTTTGTTCTTTCAGATGAATTTTGTTATTAATTTTTCTAGCTCTATAAAATAATACTTCATTAGTTTGATTGGTATGATACTGAATAAGCAAATTAGATTAAGTACAATTGTCATTTTTATCATATTGACTCAACCTACCCATGAGCAACTAATATTTCTCCAATTTTTTAGATGTGTATGTGTGTGAGTGTGTGTGTGTTTGCATGAAAAATATTTTTTAATTGTGTTCATATGGTCCCTGGGTTTATCTTGGCAGGTAGAATTTTAAATTTTGTATATTTTATATATATTGTCTGTAGTTATTTTAAATGGAATTTTTCTTTCTATCTTTTCCTGGGTTTTGTTGGTAATATGTAGAAATGCCGATGCTTTATGTGGGTTTATTTTATATCTTGTAACTTTTTAAATTTCGTTAATTGTTTCAACTAGTTTTCTTTTCTTTTCTTTTTTTTTTTTAGGCAATTGGGGTTAAGTGATTTGCCCAAGGTCACACAGCTAGCAAGAGTCAAGTGTTTGGTCTGAGGGAAGATTTGAACTCAGGTCCTCCTGACTTCAGGGTCGGTGCTCTATTCAACTAGGTTTTTAGCTGATTCTCTAGAGTTCTCTAAGTATACCATCATATCATCTGTAGAGTAATGTTTTTGTTTCTTCATAGCTTATTGTTATTCCTTATTTTTTTCCTTCTATGATTAGCATTTCTAATGCAATATAGAATAATAGTGGTGATAATGTACATTTTTGATTCTCCTCTGATCATCTGGGGGAGTCTTTGAGTTTATTCCCATTATAGACAATGCTTGCTCTGGGTTTCAAATAGATATTACTTATTGTTTTAATAAAGGTTCCATTGATTCCTGTGCTTTCTGGTGTTTTAAATAAGAATGATTATTGTATTTTTTCAAAAGCTTTTTTCTGCATCTGTTGATTTAATCATAGGATTTCTGTTGTTTTTGTTATGGATATGGTCAATTATGCTTATAGTTTTCCTAATAATAACCAGTCCTGCATTATGGGTATAGATCTCACCTGGTCATAGTGTATAACCTTAGCAATATATTGCTATAATATCCTTGTTAGTATTTTATTTAAAATTTCTGCATCAATATTCATTAAGGAAGGGCAGCTAGGTGGCTCAGTGGATAGAGTGCCAGGCCTGGAGTCAGGAAGATTCTTCTTCATGAGTTCAAATCAGCCTCAGATACTCACTAGCTTTGAGACCCCGAGCAGATCACTTAATCCTCTTGGCCTCAATTTCCTCATCTGTAAAATGAGCTGGAGAAGAAAATGGCAAACCATTCCAGTACCTTTGCCAAGAAAACACCTAATAGGGTCAAGAAAAGTCAGAGATTAATGTCCAATTCATGTGGGCTCCAGGCCAGCCTCCATCCCGTGTCACAGATCTCTCCATCTGACCTCCTAAGTTGTCTTGGGTTGGAAAAATGTTTCACTGATCTTTTGTGGGCTTTGCCACTCAAGATTATAATTTGAGTCATTATTTTAAATTTGTTTGGAAGGGAATTTTGGGAAAGGTTAGCTGAGTGCCTCCTCTACTCTGCATAGTATTATAGGGACATAGTTTCTTAAGTTTTTTTTTTTTTAATCTCACAAACTTTTATATATCACATGAAATTTTTATTGATGGAAAATTCAGAAACAAATAATAAACATTTGGAGAAAAATACCATAGAATTGCAGGTTGGACTGAGGTTTAGAAATCTGATAGTCCAATCTTCTTATTTTACAGATGAGGAAAATGAGGCCCAGAAAGAAGAATAGAAATACAAGAGCCAGGATTCTGTTCCTCAGATTCTCTGATCCCAGATCCAGCACTTTCCTTGTGTACACAGAGAGAAAGAATTCCTATTTTGGGAAGGCACAGCCTAGCATACGGGATATTTACAGAATACTTCCACTTCCTTCAGCAACATGAATTCACTACATTGCCAGAGTTTCTTATTTTCTTACTGATGTTGCTATTTCTGACATTTTTTTAAGAAGGAAGATTGAGAATGATTTTTTAAAGCTGTTCAAGAAATCCCACTTAGTGATAATGTGACTTCCTTACAATCCATCTTATGGAAAGCCATTTGACAGTAGCTGGAGTCAAATTATTTTCTACTTAAAGAGAAATAACCATCTGTAACTCAGCACTCTGATTAATAAGGGTATCAGCTGCTTTGCATCTGGGGCATGATTAGAAAGGGGACTGTAAAATCATGGAATGGAACTTGTAATTACTCACTGGCTGACAGAGTTAACAAGAGGAACCAAGCCCTTTGTAGGCCTTGCATGTCTTCCCAAGAGGGAGCCAAGAGAATCTGGGGCCCACAGGCTCTTGGCAGAGTATAGGACCTGAAGCCAGCAAGACCTGAATTCAAATCCACCCTCCTACTTCTGTAACACTTCCTCGCTATGTGATGACAAGGAAGCAATTTATCTTCTCTATGATGACATTTCCTAATCTATAAATAGAAAGAATCATCCTTGTAGTACCAACTTCACAGGGTTGTTGTGCAGTTCAAATGAGATGAATTATATAAAGAATTTTGTAGACTTTAATGAACTACGTGATTTTTATGATGGGACTGGATGAAGTTGAACCTGGGAATTCATTGCTATTTGGAACTTCTAATGAGAAAACTGCCTCTGCCAGTGAAGATTGGCTCCTTCTCCATGACTCTTAAAGAGTATTTGCCCAGGGTAACACACCCAGTATGTGTCAGAGCTAACACTTGAACCTTTGTCTTATCATAGAATGATGGATTTAGAGTCAAAAGGAACTTTAGAGGCCTCTGAGTCCATCCCCCTCATTTTCCAAATGAAAAAAAGGTGAGGAATTGAGAGGTGAAGTGAGTTTTCCAGGATCACATGACCAACATGCAGCTGAGGAGAGCCTGGGGCCCAGTACACTGTCTCTCACCCTAATGTTAGCTGTTATTACTGGTGAATGGTAATTCAAGATCGTTCAATGGTGTACGGGGAATAGCCACTTCCATGAATAACACAAGTTACTCATCACAAAAGACATCTTTTAAAGTGTGGTAAAGAAAGATGGTTATGATCAAAGAAGACAATGTACAGAAAAGCCAACAGATGGTTCATTGTAGTCCTTGGATCCAAATCACCGAGAGGACACTTGGATTAATTTAAGACATAAACTAGTCAATTGTCAAAAGGTATGTGGATGTATGTCTTTGGGGAAATTTGGTAGTGCCTGTTTTTAAGTGGTTCAACATGAATAAACAAAATGTTAATCCTTTTGAAAAAGTATTTATAGACTGCTTGAAACTAATTAATGTCAAAAATCAGTTGGCCCATTCTAGAATTTTTTTTTTCCTTATGTCTGAGTCAGAACTGTATGCAATCATAGGGATTTTGGTGGATAAGAAGTTGAAAGAGGAAAAATTTGTTTCAGGAGCTGAATTCAACAAGTACAATAAGTTGAATCAGTTCATTACAGTCAGGTGGCACAGAAAAATTTTAAATCTGCTTAATCTATGCATTAAAGGGGAAAAGAAATTTAGATTTATTCTAATTCAGATGGGCCAAGGAAGAGTGAAAGGAATTGAGAACATATTAAATCCTATTTTTACATTTAGTCTACATTTCAAAACAATCATGCTGTTGAACATTCTGAAGTAAGTACTCTCTGGCTTCACTCTCTCTGAGTAAAACTGCCTGCCTTGCCCCCTCAGTGTCTTGGTGCCACCACTGAAGATCATGATGTCTTTTTTTAATGCCATTGGATTAAGCTTCCATCAAGTGTGGTCTCTCCATTGTTAGCCACCAATGACCGGCGTCCCAGTTCTGTTCAAACAATTAATATCAATTATGTTTTACGAAAGGATATTTGCTTCAAGGATATAACAAGAGCAGAAGTAGAAACATGTTCACACACACACACACACACTTTGGGGTCATACTCTCACCTGTACCTCCTAAGTCACTGAGGGAAATGGGCTCAAACTGAAGTTTCTACATAACATTGGCCTTACCAAGTTCACATCCACATACACCATTATTATTGAATGAACTCTTGCTCAATTACACTGGCCTAGGTGGGTCCTAAAGGTTGTTCTTTAGGGCCTCGAAGCTAGGCTGACTGAAAAACCTAGTGTGGACTTGACTCCAAAACTCAGGAAGTTTACTTTCATAACATCTCAAAGCTCACAAGACCATAGTCATCTCCAACCTCCTGAACTTCTCCTCCCTCATTTTCTTCATCTGTGAAATGAAAAATTGGAATAAATGGCTTCCCAGCTCCCTTTGAGCTCTAAGTCCACGACCCTATAAATCTATAATTTGATACTAGTGTAAATTTGCTTCAGTGTTTGCACATAGATATCCATCCTAGTTCATAAAACAAAAAAGAACACTTTCACGTCACACACAGCGTGACAGCGTGGTCATATATACTTGTAAGTACATGGATCTGTACGTATGTATATATATGTATGTATATGTGTACATGTATATATAAATGTAGAGAGCGTATATATGTATATATACAAGCATACACAGATATATACACACATGTGTGGATAGATAGATATATAGAGATGAATGGATGGATGGATTGGCAGACAGACAGATCAATAGATAGATAGATACACACATATGTGGAAGGAAGGTCTGGAGCCTTATTTTGTCCATATCAGTAACTCCCAGTATGGAAACTCCCTCCACAATATCAGCAAATAATCTTTAAGTTATAGCTGAAGAGAATTGTCTTGGGTAAGTTAAGGAACTTGCCCAAAATCACACAGATGTGTCAGAGGCAGGAGTTAAACCCAGATCTTCCTTCCTTGGAGGCTGCCCCTGTAGTCATTATATTAAGCTTCTCAACTTACAAAGAGTAGGTATTTAAAAATTATTGCTAAATTGCTGAATTGAATGAATAACTTTATTGGGTAAATAAATGCTATACACAGTCATACCTATACACGCGTGTGTATATGCTTACATGTTTATATGCATATGTGTATGTATGTGTGTGCATATATACATATACATACATGTGTGTTATCTATCTATTTATAGATAGATAGATACACACACAGAGTCAAACCTCCACTTTCATGGGGGTAACATTCTCAGAAAAAGAGCTCCAAAGTTAAAAATGCAAGTGTTGATACACTGAACCTACAGGAAACAGGAGGTTAGGTTCCCATGACCACCCAAAACTATCATCTTTCACTAGAGATTGCTGAAAATACACTTTCCTGCATACAATTCTTATAACAAAACGTTAATTCTGATAGTATGCACTTTTCCTAACACAGTAGCCATGAAATACTCATAAAATACAGCACACAAAATAAAATTGGTTATATGTAAAACATTTTTGCTTGCTTAGTAATTCTCTGGAATTCTATGACCTTTTGTCTAACATCTCAATTTTTAAGAAAAATTGATTTCAGACAACATTCACTTTTTGTAACACATGAAATCTACAGTCCCACAAATACTATATAGCAAATAAAAATTTTAAAACCAAAACATTTTTTAACCTGAATCTTACCTTCTACTGTGTCAGATGGCTATGTGAGGATATTGCACTGTGTACAATAAACCTCTCTACCATGGCTGAAAACCAAAGGACAGGTAACTGAGACTTTAGTCATTGCTGACACAGAATTGGTGAGGTCCCAGCATCACCTCTGACACTCTGCCTTTCATGGCTGGTGCATGGCATTGGATATTGTGAAGGGCACACCAGCTTGAAATAATCCTTCAGCAACGTCTGCTTCATGGACTGTTTGAGATCCTTAAGGGTCTCAGAGTATGTGAGCACAGCAGAGGTCAGTTGAGTTTTAACTTTGAGTCTGCCATTGATGATGGAGATGGCAGTCTTGTGTCTCTAGCTAGCTGGTCCATTATGCCAAGTCACCCTAGTAGGATACTAGCTGCTCCACAGACTTGTATACATAGCAACTTCTCATTTTTGTCTCTACTATGCATAGGTGAGAATGTACTCAGTTGCTAACACAAAAGTGAAAATGAGGTTACTAATAAAATCACTTGAATGCTTGAAGCTGAGAAAGCTAAATGCATAATTGCTGAGGATTGACTGTACACATATGCATGTACGGAACATATATGTGTGTACACATATATAAACATATGTGTATACACACATACAGAGAGACAGAGACAGAAAGAGGGGCAAATTATAGTAGAAAACTAGCCTTAGAATCGTAAAGACCCAAGGTCAAATCATTCCATGGACAATTACTCCCTGTGTGGCCATGAAGAAGACAACCTTGCTAAGTCTCAATTTTCTCATCTACAAAATGGGATTAATAACAACACCTCCCTCCCAGGGCTGTTGTGAAGATCTTATGAGATAATGTATGTAACATGCTTTGCAAACCTTAAAATGCTCTCTAAATGTCAGCTATTATTAGTTACCTGGCACACAATGATTCTTCTCTAATTATCAACTTTTATATTTCTATTCTCAAATTTCATTAGCTCAGAAAAAATTAAAAAAAAAAAAACAAAAACAACACTGGTACCCTGGAATCTGGAGCCCGTTTTCTTATGTGCCCTTTATTTACTCCTTGATATCTCTATTCTTTTCTTTTTTTATTTTGGTTGGAGAAATGACTTCTAAATGACTTTCTAAATGTAGTAGCAGAGCTCCAGATCTAAGGCAGTGTCCCAGAGAATTGGGTTTCTCCTCTGTATTTGGAGAAGCAAAGGCATGCAGTGATGAGTTGGCACCTACAAATTGTCAATCCAAAGAGTGCCAAGGATTACCCTTGGAAAAGTGATCCAAAGAAAACTAAGAGAGTCAGGCCTTGGGCACCTTGAGGGCCTGCTTAGTCAGTTGTAAGATCAGCTGCCAAAATCATTTAGGGTTTCAGCCTATTTTAATAGCAAATTAAGAGGGGAAAAAAAAGAGAAATTATAAAATGGTTAATGATTTTTTTCCTTCATTCTGACAGGAGTCTTTATGAGCTTCATAAGCACTCTCATAGTCCTAATCATTAGCTCCTAGGAAGGGCTGCATTCTAGGGATAATATATCTGCAGCAGAATTTCACTTTTACTGAGTCGTAGGCTTACTTGGCCAAGCTTGCCAATACAGTCTGATATGACGCGATACCGTAAACTAATATTTATTGAGCACCTACCATGTGCCAGGCACTGTGCTAAGCTATGGACAATACCATGCAATACAATTAACATTTATTAAGTTGTAATCATGTACTGGAAAGGGCTATCACAGCAGCAGATAGAGGACCTGGGCTCAAGTTCCACTTTTGATACATCTTGGCTACCTAACCCTAGGCAAGTCACTTAACATCTCAGTGCTCTACACAAATCTCTATGACTCTAAGTGGCAAGGACTGTGCTGGCCTCCATTGGCAGATGGAATTTCCTTACACGAGTTCCCTATAGCAATGAAGTCACAGGTCCAGTTTCAATCCCTGCTACCTGGAAAATTATGGTGATACAAATTCAAATGAAAAGCAATCTCTGCCCTCAAGGAGTTTACATACTAATAGGGGGGAGACAGGGTGTTGGGGAAAGATATAGTTAGGCAGTGCAATGGATAGAATGAAAGGCCTGAAGTCAAGAAGACTCATCTTTGTGAATTCAAATCTAGCTTTAATTACTTACTAGCTATGTGACCCTGGGCAAGTCACTTAACTCTGTTCTCCTAAGTTTCCTCATCTGTAAAATGAGCTGGAGAAGGAAATGGCAAATCACTACAGTATCTTTGCCAAGAAAACCCCAAATGGGGTCATGAAGTGTCAGACATGACTGAAAATGATTAAACAACAATACATAGGGGGGCGGAGCCAAGATGACAGAGTAAAAGCAGTGACTTGCTTGAGCTCTTCCCCAAACCCCTCCAAATACCTGTAAAAAAAATGGCTCTAAACAAATTCTAAAGCAGCAGAACCCACAAAAAGACAGAGTGAAACAAATGTCCAGCCCAAGACAGCCTGAATAGTTGATCAGGAAAAGTATATCGCACCAGGAGGGGAGAGGAGCACAGTTTGGCATGGGTGCGCAGGCCGCAGCGACCCTGGAACAGGCCTCAGAGGACTGAATCATGGGCAGCTGTGGCGGTTTCCAGACTTCGCAACCTACAAACGCCAAAGACAACTTAGAAGGTCAGTGGGAAAAGTCTGTGACTGTGGTGAGAGAAGGAGCTAGGTCTCAGCTGCAATTCCTGAGTGTGCCCTTGGGGCAGCAGCTGCCTCCTGAGCTCCCTGACCACAGACTGAGGGGGAATCAAGTGCCTTATCAAAGGGGGATTGCAGGGATCTCTCTGCTGGTGCAGGATTCTCTTGCTTTGCCTGTGCTTGGATCTGGGTCACAGTTCTGGGTGGCAGTCCTAGGGCGAGGAGGAGTGCTGGCCTGGTGGAGCTTGTAGTGGAGGTGGAGACAGAATCCTCTTCACAGTTCCAAGACAGAAAAGAGTGCTTGTGGTCACTCATAGACCAGAGCACAGTCTAGGAAAGGAGTAAACACCTCGCCCTTGATCATAGCACCTTGGAAGAACTGAAAACTTACAGGTCCCTAGAAGTATCTCTGAAAACAGCTGCACAAAACCCCTGAAGCCTGGGATACTACATTCTCCACACTGGAAACTGACCCCTACCTTAACAAAGAATTTATAACTCAAGTAATTGGCCGGGATCATGAGCAAGCAGCGCAAAAGGAGTCGGCCTCTATTATCTTACTTTGATGACAAAGAAGATCAAAACATACAACCAGAAGAAGACAACAAAGCCAAAGCTCCTACATCCAAAGCCTCCAAGAAAAATATGAATTGGTCCCAGGCCAAGGAAGAGCTCAAAAAGGATTTTGAGAAGCAAGTAAGAGAAGTAGAGGAAAAACTGAGAGTGATGCTAAAGGAGGCGCAAAAAAATACTGAAGAAAATAACACCTTTAAAAATAGCCTAACACAAATGGCAAAAGAGGTCCAAAAGCCAATGAGGAGAAGAATGCCCTTAAAAGCAAATTTAGCCAAATGGAAAAGGAAGTCCAAAAGCTTACTGAAGAAAATACTTCCTTAAAAATTAGAATGGAGAAATTGGAAGAGGGGGACAATTTGAGAAATCAAGGCACTGTAACACTAATCAAAAGGAATGAAAAAATAGAAGAGAATGTGAAATATCTCATTGGAAAAACAACTGACCTGGAAAATAGATCCAGGAGAGAGAACTTAAAAATTATTGGACTATCTGAAAGCCGTGATCAAAAAAAAGAGCCTAGGCATCGTCTTTCAAGAAATTATCAAGGAAAACTGCCCTGATATTTTACAACCAGAGGGCAAAATAGAAATTGAAAGAATCCACCGACCACCTACTGAAAGAGATCCCCAAAGGAAAACTCCTAGGAATGCTATAGCCAAATTCAAGAATTCCCAGGTCAAGGAGAAAATATTGCAAGCAGTCAGAAGGAAATAATTCAAGTATTGTGGAAACACAATCAGCATAACACAAGATTTAGCAGCTTCTACATTATGGGTCCAGAGGGCATGGAGTATGATATTCCGGAGGGCAAAGGAATTAGGACTACAACCTAGAATCACCTACCCAGCAAAACTGAGTATAATCCTTCAGGGTAAAAAATGGTCATTCAATGAAATAGGAGACTTTCAAGCATTCCTGTGGAAAAGATCAGAGCTGAATAGAAAATTTGATCTTCAAATACAAGACTCAAGTGAAACATGGAAGAGGTAAACAGGAAAGAGAAATCATAAGAGACTTACTAAGGTTGAACTGTTTACATTCCTGCAGGGAAAGATGATATTTGTAACTCATGTGTCCCTTGTCAGTATTAGGGTAGTGGGAGGGAAAAAATTATATGTTTGTATAGATAGAGGGCACAGGGTGAGTTAATGATGAAGGGGTGATATCTGGAAAATAAAATTAAGGGGTGGGAGAAGATTATACTGGGAGAAAGAGAAAGGGAGAAGTGGAATGGGGTAAAATATCTCACATGAAACATACAAGAAAAGGCTTTTACAGTGGAGGGGAAAAGGAGGAAGGTGAGAGGGAATGAATGAATCTCATTCTCATATGATTTGGCTTAAGGAGGGAATAACATACATAATGGGGTATGGAAATCTATCTTACTCTACAGGAAAATAAGAGGGGAAGGGGACAAGAGAGCAGGGGGTTGATGGGGGGGGCAGATTGAGGGAGGGATAATCAAAAGCAAACACTTCTGAGGATGGACAGGGTCAAAAGAGAGAATAGAATAAATGGAGGATAGGATAGGATAAAGGGAAATATACTTAGTTTTTCACAACAGGACTACTATGGAAGTGTTTTGCATTACTACACATCTATAACCTGTATCAAGATACTTGCCTTTTCAATGAGGGTGGGTGGGGAGGGAGGAAGGGAGAAAATCTATAACCCAAAGTTTTAAAAACACTTGTCAAAAAGAAAAAAAAGAAAAAAAAACAATAACATAGCATGTAAAAAGATGTGTGTTCATGATTATTTGAGGAGAAAGAGAATCTTAACAGCTAGGATCCCAGGAAAAGAGGAAAAGCCAGAGCTAAGCCATGAAGTAAGCTAGAAGTTGGAAGAGGAAGAGAGGTTAGGGGAGTGCTCTGATGGGGGGTGGGAGAAGGGGTTGGTGACGATAGGCTGTGCAAAAGCAGGACTTGGGAAGCAAAGAACCTGCTAAAGACAGAAAGGGCCTTGAAGCACCAATGCAGCATGTCATGTCAGCAGAATAACTTCTACCTTCTTGAGGTATGAATGCTGATATACCTACTACTATTTTAAAAGGTTATCATTAAGCACGTAGGACTAAGATGCAGCTCTGGAATCCTAAGAGTAGAATTTTCCTCTTTAGTCTGCAACTCATTTCTTAAAGTTATTCAGCTTGATAATTCCAGCTGTCATATCATGTCAAGAACTTGTCTAACCTATGAACTAACTAAGGATGCTAACCAAAATTTGTAGGCATTTGTAGCAAGATAATAAATATCCACAGGACACCGCTGAACACTGACCGTCCAAACCTAAATAGAGCTGCAGATTTGAGGAAACCGTCCCTTTTCACAAATGAGATCATCTGAATTTTTAGGGACTGAAGCTTCTATGTCATGGTTCCCCACATGGTTCATAGTGTATCTCCTACTTGAGATAATAGAACAGAGTTCATCAGTACCTTATCAGCCCCAGCTTCAGGAAGGGTACAGAACTGCACAGTCCAAGAACAGATTCAAAGGAGCCCTGTATTTCCAAGATAAAGATGAATTGAGGAAGAAATGAGAGCATTGTGGGTCACTCTTGTACAAGAACAGAGTTTCTTATGTTCGCTCAACTTCAAATGTTTTCTCTAATCTTGCTTGAACAGTCATTAACAGTGTTGTTTTCAACATTTTCTTTGGAAAACATGACTAGGTTGATACTTCTACAGAAAATGGACAACCATGCCTTTGGTCGGTGAATTTGGGCCAATAAATCTTAATTCAAATCGGAGAGGATGTGAGGGTCTCCATATGGACTGTGATGATATGTGTTCTCACTTGACCCAGTAACTGGGCAGCCCTCTCTTTAGCTTGGACAGAGCAGGCCTGGCAAAGCTGCATTTGTTCTAGTCAAGTCAAGTATACTGGAGTGACTCAGATCTCTTCTACACTACCTGCAAAGTAGGCCTGAATGGCGAAATCTAAATGTTACCCTATTAGCTACATAAACAGGTCTAGCCAAAAGCCACCAAAACCCACAAGAAGACCACCTCCTACTCATGGTGAGACTCATAGTTCCAGCTAAAGTCTCGGCTTTCTACAGGAAGCCTTTTCCAATTCTCCCTCAGCCTAGTGCCTTCTGCTAGTAAATTCCTTTTGGTTCTGTCTGTATATATCATTTTTGCACATATTTATCTGCAGGTTGTCTTCCCCAGTAGATTGTAAATTCCTCGAGAGAAGAGACTGTCCTTTGTCATTTGTTGTATGCTCAGCACTTAGCACGGTGTATGGCACATAGTAGGCACTTAATATATATTTACTGACTGACTAACTCATAGCAGAAAAGGGTGGGATAGGAACGAGTGAGAGGAGTATTGGGATATGGGGATGACTTGGAAACGTTTTCAAAGACCAGCTGCCAAAATATTTGGGCATCCCTACAGGCCAACAAATCCTATTAGAAAAGATTTCCAATGAAACAAATGTTCATTTCTAAATCATATGGTTGAACCATTAGGAATTGTATTAATTAAGACATTTGTTTGCTTAATATTTCTTTTATTTGGAAATTTGAAAAATTCATTAGTGTGGATATTCACGATCAGAATAATCCATACTAACATGTTTCCAAAATTCCCAAATAAAATAAATATTTGTTCTATCTTGGTGGAATGTCACCACATCAGTGAGATTATAGATTTGGTAAAAATAGGAAATCATTACTAAATATGTGGCCTTAAAATGACCAGTCCAGTGTTTTCTTAATAGGCACTCTAATGTGTGACATTTCCTTTTCTTGTTTTCATCCCATTGGTATATTCCAGAAACATCATTATTGACTTCCAAGGAATAGGGACTGCACTTGGGATTTCATTGGTACAGGGAATTCTTAAATGTGGAAACCACCTCTACCAAGGCAGGTCTATACCTTCTTTGCAATTTATAGTCTTGGTTGCCTAGATTAAGGGCCTCGTACAACCAGTGTATGTCAGAGGTAAGAACTGAACTCAAGTCTTCAGGCTTCAAATCCAATTCTTTATCCATTACACAACACTTTCTCCATTTCAAGAATCCTCAAATTGGAGGTACAATTAAACACACATCCCTTACTTCTGAACATTACTTTCCAAATGCTAGACCTCACCTTGGAATTGAGTTGCAATAATTCCAGATACTACGTTGAGCCAATTGTTACAAGTGAATGATCCAGAATGTTGATATTGCTTTAGATAACTGGGATAGTAAGGGTTATGATATCTTCATGTTACAGATGAAGGAACAGAAATCCAAAGAGATTAAATGGCTTACCAAAGCCTCACATGTAGTTAGAGACAAAGCTAGGACTCCAGCAACATTAGCCAAGGCTAATGGAGTATCTCTTCCTAGATGCCAGTGCACAGGAGCAATACCATTTTCCCCAAGAGTTGCTTTCACTGCTTTCCTACTTTTGCGGCATCTCTCAAATCAAAACTCAAGATTCTGAGCCTCGAGACCCTGGCCCTACCACTTTCAGTCCTTAGCTTTTTTCTCTCTTCTGATGAATTCCTTCTAACATCTTCTCTCTCATCCCTGTAACTCTAATAGGCTGTCCAGCAGCAAGAGACAGGTAACTGGGGCAAGTTGGTGTCAAAAGACAAGATGAATGAAAAGCTCTTTTTCAGTTTCTGTTTCCAGTAGTGATACCCATCTGACCCTGGGCAGCAGCATTAAATGCTGTGCTTACTCTGCTATATCATGGCATGAATCTGTCCAGGTGGACTCCTCTATTTGCAAATACCAATAGGCCTCTGTGACTAGGCTGCATACCCAAGATGGGTCTGCAGAAAAAGCCCACCCTAATTAATCTCTTCAAAACCTCTCACCAGACGACGCCGGGAATCCAGAAGATTCCCTCACAGGCTGCTGTTTCACAATTTCCTCCCCATTCTTGGAAACCAGAGTTTAAACCATTCAATACAAGTTTTGTTTTGCTATCATGTTGTGATTCTTGCTGCCCTGCTCTTCCCATGATTCGTACCCAGAAGCTTTGCAGGATACACTAGTCAGTCTTCATGACCGTATTTCTATGTTCTCTCTAGCTTCCACCACTATTAGGCATATGAAAACTCTTCTAGTTCAGATCATTAGCATCTCTCATTAATAAATTATATAGAGATGTAAATGGAAATGAATACACACACACACACACACACACATACACATATGCCCACTTGGGGCAACTAGGCTGTAAAGTAGATAGAAAACTGGGCCTGGCGTCAGGAAGACCTGAGTTCAAATCCAGTCCCAAACACTTAATAACTGTAAGACCCCGGGCAAGTCACCTAACCTCTGTTTGTCTCAGTTTTATTTGTTCTGTGAAGTTTGGATTCAGTCAAAGGGCCTCCCTTGAGGACCTAGAGGGCCACATGTGGCCTTGAGACTGCAGGCTCCTCACCCCTGATAATCTCTGCTTGAGGACGTCCAACAAGGAGGAAAAAACACCAGCTCCCGAGGCCATCCGTGGCATTTTAGGGCAGCTCTAATTGTTAGGAAGCTTTTTGTTTTGTTTGTTTTGTTTTTATATCAAGCCTAAATCTTTCTCCTAGCAACTTGTACCCATTACTCTAAATCCTACTACTTAGGGCCAAACAGAATTAACAGCATCTTTCTTCCATATGGCTGCTCTTCAGACCCTTGCAGATGACTGTTGTTTTACAGAAATGAGTATACATTACACTGATACTCACATTCTCGTGTTCTTGAGGCCACAAAGTTAAAACTTAGCTTACATCTATACAAAGCTTCTTAGGTTTTCCCGATGCTAGCTTCCTCAATCCTTGCCTGCCCCATCTCCCACATCCGAGTCACCGTACTGGCTGGCCTCCATGCCTGGAATGCTTTCCCTCCCCTTTTCTGCCTCTTGGAATCCCTGACTTCCTTCCAGGCTCCACTCCCACGCCACTTCTGCTGGGGGCCTTTCCTAGCTCCCTCAGATGTCCAGGTCTTCCCTTCTAGCATCCATCTGCTGTCAATATATCTTGTATGAACCTATTTACTTACATGTTGTATCATCCATCCTACTGGGAGCTCTTTGACGTCAGGGACTGATTTTTGCCTTTCTTTGTAACCCCAGTACTTAGCACACTGCCTAGCACACAGTAAACCCTTGATGACCGGCCTATAAAACCCCTTAAGTAAGATAGTACAATTTTATTATGCTCATCATACAGAAGAGGAAAAAGAACCTTAGGCAGGTCAAGTGCTTTGCCCAAGGTCCCAGGCTAGCAAAGCCAGGTCTTGAACCCAGATATCTATGACTCATTCTGTTATATTATACTGGTTTCCACCTCACCCATGAAAGGGCTTGCTAACATAAATATGCTGTTAAATATTATGTTTTTGTTTATTTGTTTGTTTGTTTTCTAAAGCAATGATCAGCTGGTACTTCTATGAGAACCAAACTGACGCCAAAACAAGAGCCCACGTTTCCATTGGGGCAGGTTGGGACAGAGCAACGGGAACTACGGTCTTCAAAAAGAGAAAAATGAACCAGACCATTCACGGATTGAAGGCAATCTCATGTTGCGAGATCACCTTTGTTTCTTTCCCATTGCCTTCCTCTTCCTCTTTGCCTTTTTACTCCCTCCCCCTGCCAGCCCCAAGGACTGCTATAGATCAAAGAAAGGAAAGCCCAACCTAATAAATTAATAGCACCCTTCACCTCTGGTCTCCAGGCTAAGGCTAGTCACTGAAAGGCTGGCAGAATCTTAACAATCCTGTACAATGAGGAGACTGACCAGTGAAAACCCAGCCTTTAGAGCATGGAATGAGTTGATTCACTCTTCCTGGCAGGTTATAAAGAACAAATAAAATATATCACACACAGATTCAATGTAATCCTTGGAGGTTTGCTGGGCCTACTAGCCATGAATGAATGAAAGACAGGAATGGTAACGCTATCGTCTCTAAATTGGCAAAGGAGCCAGGACTGATGGTGCATTCAAAAGGTTCCCTCCCCACCCATGAAAGGACTTGCTAACATAAATACGCTATTAAATGTGAATTTGTTTTGGTTTGTTTTCTTAAAGCAATGATCAGTAATTTATTGCTGTCTCTTCCGTGGCATCTTTTAGATGAGGAAGAACTGCCATGAGCCTCCAGATGGGTAACACTGACAGGAGAGCTAAGTAGGTCAATGGTTAGAGCATTGGGTCGGGAGTCAGGAAGATATGAGGTCAAATTTGGCCTCAGTCACTTACTTGTTGTGCGACCCTGGGCAAATCATTTAACCTCTGTTTGTCTCAATTTATTCATCTGGAAAATGAGGATAACAATAGCACCTATTTCCTAGATTTGTGAGGATTAAATGAGATAAATTTGTAAGATGCTTAGCATGGCGCCTGGTACATAGTAAGCACTATATAAATGATATCTGTTATGATGTCCCCATCAAGTGACATACGTCTCTCAGTGCATTATATCTGATTCTTTGGTGCTGATTCATTCTAATTTTTTCACAAAGGAGTATCTGGAGATGGAACTGACCAGGTTACCTGCCTGTGAGCTCCCAAAGTTTTGAAGGACCATCAGGGGTCCCTTCAGCAATTGGCATCAGTATTAGAGACCACTGGAACCACCACAGCAAACACGTGGCAGCTTGCTTATACTGTGGATAATGCGCTAGACCTGGAATCAGGAAGACCTGAGTTTAAATGAATCTTTGGATGCTTACCAGCAAGTCATTACCTTCGGTCTGCCCCAAGATGGTGCAGTAAATAGAGCACCAGGTCTGGTGCTCATCCTAATCTCAAATCTGGACTCAGATACTTACTAGCTGTGAGACCCTGGATAAGTCACTTAACCCTTATTGCCTCAGTTTCCTCATTTGTAAAATGAGCTGGAGAAGGAAATGGCAAACCACTCCAGTATCTTTACCAAGAAAACCCCAAATAGGGTCATGGAGAGTTGGACACAAATGAAAAGTGACTGAACTGCCTCATCTACAAAATGAGGAGAGTAATAGTACTACCTCCTAGAGTTGTGAGGGTTAAATGAGATAATATTTGTAAACAGCTTTACAAACCTTAAAATGTTGTGTAAATATTAGCTATTACTATCATTGTTGTTGTTCCTCAACCTTGTTGACTAGCCCAGCAGCGGATTTACCTGTTAGCCAAAGTGCTACACCATGAAAAGAGCAAGGAGCAATCTGCCTCTCACCACACCACGCCCTGAAGGGGGCTGATGGGGACTCCTTGAAGGGAGGGGAAAAAAACAAACAAGTGTCAGGGTCACAAAATACTTTTCAGCCCAGTGACTTAACTCTGTGTGGGCCTTATTACTATTTAATTTAACCTTGCAGCCTTTCTTCCTCACCACCTCCCATCCCAGACTCTGTGTGTGTGCGCGCGCGCACGTGAGTGTGTGTGTGTGTGTGTGTGTGTGTGTGTGTGGAGGGTAGAGTGCAAGTTGAAGGAAATCAGCTTCTTTAAGCTTGAGCCTACTATCCTAAGGGACTTTGTTTATATATTAGAGGACAATGCCCTTCCTGGTTTGGGGAATGATTTTTGTAACTTCCCCCTTTGCTATATCTTCTCAGTAAAAATCCCTGTGTCCAAGGTAAATTATATCAACCAGTGAATCAAGATCTTTAGGTCAAAGCACACTGGACAGCATCAAGGGGAGTCATAAATGATCGTATGAAAACCCCAACCTCTCATAGTTACCCCTGGAATCCCTCCAGCAAGGTTACCCTAGCCTCTGAGACACAATCAGGCAGTGTAAGTGGGGATTGGAAGAATGAGCCTGGAGGGGACACTGTACATGTACAAATGGTTGCTTGCACTCCAGCTATTTGTAAAGGTTCTGGGTCCAGAAACCTACCAGGGATGGTGTTTTAGGATCCATAAGCTGTTCATTTGGACATCTGTCCTAGAAGCAAAAATTATCTGTTTGTCTTTGTAAGTCAGCAATGAGATAATCAGCCATGTCAAGCTATCGGTTGGCCCTCAAAATAAAACAAAATTAAATTATCATTGACCAAAACTAATTGTATCTCGAAAACATCTGAAATAGTTTTATTTTGTTAATTTTTTTCTTTAAATTTTTAAAAACCAGAAGGAATAAAAGATATTTTTAAATGGAAAAGAATCAGTATACATAAAGACTTCATTTATTTCTCTTGCATATGAAAATAAAAGACCTTATTAGATTTAGACCACTTTCCAAGGGCAGGCTAAAGGTTTTATGGAAAACAGCTCCACTGACCAAGGTTAGCCAGATGCCAATATTTGAAACAAATCAAAATTCCACTGGAGATCATCCAATCTTCAACCAGGAAAAACATGCAGAAAAAATACATTTTTCAGATATTTTTCATAGACTGTGTATTTTCTTTCTTATTATCAGTGTTGAACTAAGTTGACTCAATTTGACCCATCATTTCCAAAGAGAACAATGGCTCTCAAAAGAGGGATAATTTTATGATGTCACAGAAAGAACTATTACAGATGAGGACATTGCTGTTTTATGCACATCTACATGCTATTGGATTGCTTATAACCATAACATCCAAACCCCATAGAGGAAGAACCCTAACCAATGAAGCCAAGATTCACAGACCAGAAATTCCTGAGTTCTGTCTCAGTGGACTTAGGTTCCAGCAGTAAGGCTATATCATACTCCCTGCCCAAACACCAACACAGCTCTTGGCATCAGTGGCTTTGCTTTGGAGTAACTAGAAAACTGACAGAAAAAGAATTCCCATCCTCTCTTTAAATATTTTAAAACTCATAGCATCATTCATTTTGGAAAAAGGTCAGGAGTAAGATATTCATCGATGTAATTCATCTGCTACTTGTGTTCTTAATGAGTTACGGGGGGGGGGGGTACCCAGGAACTTGTCTATAGAAAACAAACAAAAACAAAACAAAACAAAAACCCCTATATTGGTCAGAGGCAGGATTCAAACCTAGTTCTTCCTGAGTCCAAGTCTCACAGCTCACCTCCTGAGTTCAGTTACAGGAAAGAGCAATTCCATTAGCTTGGAATGACTTCTGCATTGGGGTACTTACAATAGACAATGCTCCCTCATTCCTGTTTTAAATCTTCCCATGGGGCAGTCTTGCTGAAGGGAGGAAGTCCAGTCAAGGAAATGATAACAGACAACATTCTTGGAGAAGAATTTTTTCCTTGGTCAAATAAGGACAACTGCTCTCCTATAGCCAAGAAAAAATAAATAAACACAGAAAGGTTTGTGTATATTTTTAGAAACATGGAAAATAAAACATAGTAATTAAATTAGTAAATCAATCAATCAGATAAAAATAACTCCTCTGATTATATCAAGCAGCTTAACCCAAATAGCAAAAAGTCTTATTGTAGCAGAAAGAACACGGGATTTCGGGAATGAAAGGAACTGGTTGTGTATCCTGATCACTTAGTCCCTGTGTGACCTTAGACAAATTCCCTTCCTTCATTTTCTCATTGGTAAATGGAAGGGCCTGGGTTAGATGGCGAACTGTAGTTTCTTCCATCTTTACAGCTATGCTCATCACCTAAGAAGCTTCAGCCACAGGCTCTGGATGGAGGGGTTCAGGTCTTGCTGTGGTTCACAAGGAGACCAATTTGGCTCTTCCACAATGGCCCATATTCTATTCTAAAATATTACCTGGATGTTCTGATACGCACTAACATGAAGAGAATCTAGGCTACTTTAATAGCATCTTGCATCATTTGTATAACACTTCTAAGTTTACAGAATAATTCCACAGATATTGTCTCCTTGGAAATGATAGTAATAGCAATAATAACAATAATAATAATAGCTAACATCCATAAAGTGCTTTAATGTAGGCAAAGCACTCTGTGTGTGTGTGTGTGTTGTGTGTGTGTAAATCTCATTTGACTCTCACAACAACCATATGAAGTAGGTGCTATTAATCCCATTTTATAGAGAAGGAAACTAAGGCAGGAAAAGTGACTTGCCCAGAAGGACACAGCTAGTGAGTATCCGAGGCATGACCCAAAATCAGGTCTTCCTGACCCTAAGTTTAATGCTCTATATACTTTACCACACTGTGTTGTGAATTCCCTCATGGAATCTAGCAAATAAATGCGAGATATGTCATCAGCTTCATTTTACTGATGAGGAAACTAAAACACAGAGCAGCAGTCAATGCACTTTCCTAAGATCGCCTGACTGTCTAGTTCTGTAATCATGGAGAGACCAGAAGCTAGGCTCCCTAACTATTAGAGACTTTTTTGACTTTGCCAGACCAATCCTTTTACAGATGCATTCAACTGGCTCAGAGAAAACTGTATTTAACACAACTACTATGTGGAGAAAGATACCAAAAGAACCTCAGAAATCTTTGGCAGGGAGATTTAGATCTTGGGTTAGAACAACTCATTAAACCAAAATCACAAATGGCCGTTGGAGGAATGTCAACAGTTGCACAGAAAATTAGAGAGACTGAGAACTAGAAGGTATTCAAAGACTTTTTAATCCAATCCCCTCATTTGCTAGATGAGAAAACCAAGAGATATGAAATGTCAAATGATATTTAGATTTTCTATTAAAATTACTAAATTCCATTTAAAATTAGATTTTTAATTTTTTAATAAAAATAAAATAGGAAAATTCAGACATTTAGAAAGGGAGGAAGTTTTTGAGATCATCTAGTACACACCATCATTTTAAAAATAAGGATTCAGAGACCCAGAGAAAGTAAGTTACTTACCCAAGGTCACATAGCTAATGCATAACAATACTGGGATTTGAACTCAGTTCCTCTGACTCATAATTTTTTTTTAATGCCATAATCCACAGCTTCAGTCAAGAAAAAAAAAATCAAGAATTGTAACATGAATCTATTAACCTGTGAAATGTATACTCTTTTTAATTATTATTTTAAGAAGGGAGAGGAAAAACAAGCATTGATTAAACATCTACTATGTGCCAAGCACTGTGGTAAGTGCTTTACAAATATTATCTCATTTGATCTTCTCAACAATCCTGGGAGGTGGCTGCTGCCTGCTCATTCTACAGATGAGGAAACTGAGGTAAAAAGAGGTTAAATGACTTGTCCTGGGTCATATAGCTATTAAATATCTGAGACCAAATTTGAACTCGGGTCTCCTTGACTCCAAGGTTAGAGTTGTTACTCACTGTGCCACCTAGATTCCCCTGTTTCAAGAGTGAACCCATCCCTAATGAATTCACAAAAAAGGTTTTCATGACAGATGTGAATGCGACAATAGCATCTTTTAAGTGCTTTCCGTGTTGGTTGATTCAAGTGGACCCAATGAAACGGTTAGAAGGTACCTCAAGAGCACTGTCAAAGATTGTAAAGACCTGGGCAAGAAAATGAAGTCTCTCAAGGAGCCAGCGACATCTTCCTCAATGTTATCCATCAAAGACAAGGGATGTAAAAGAAAATGAAAAATTGATTTTGAAAGTTAACAGTCGGCTAAGAAAGTGATATCTGAAATGGATTTGTACTCTTGGACAATGGATTAAAATATTGGAATAACAGATTCCTGGCCTAGAATATGGTATGCCTGACAAAGGTTAATAAGAATATATGTACTAAGTGTCTTATAAATCTGATCAAAGGGGCTTTTAAAATAAAAAAAAGGGTAAGGGAGGGGGGACAGCCTGCTAGAAACCATAGAAAGTAGCTACAATGAAAAAAGAATAGCAGTTGAGATTTCAGAAATTCATAGGAGAAAAATATCCAAGAAAGAAGAAAGTATTTATTTTACTTGGGTTTTACTTTGCATAGATTTTATATCCATGGCCTCAAAAGTTTATATATTACCTCAAACAGTGTTTAGATTACAAAGTAAGAGGAACTAGAAGCTTTAATATTAATATGCACTAGGGATCACTGAGGCTTGGTGGGAAGAACTCATGACAAGAATACAGCTCAAACTACTTTATTAAAAAAAAAAAGAATGATGGGGGAAAAGCGAGATGGGGTAGTATTGTACACTAAAACATGTGGGGAGATCCAAGAACCAGAAAGTGGCTGCATGTTGGAGAGGAGTTGAGTAAAGATCAGTGGGGATCAATGTAGTGTCTGGGTAACTATCAAAACAGGAGTGGTGTCATGGGAACATCCTACTGATTATCTGAACAGAAAAAGAAGATAGATTAGGAGTTCTGGAAACAGATTACAAGCCTGGCATAGAAACATAACATCACAATGATGAGTGACTTCAATTTTCCATATATCTGCTGGGTCTCTCTCTCTGCCAAAAGTGGAGTAATTTATAACTTCTTGATTTGTCTTAATGATAATTTCATCTTTCAAAATATGGAGAAATCAACAAGGGGAAATTCTATGCTGGATCTGAAACTCATTAAAAGAACTGTTTTGTAGAAAAGATGGGGATCTTGTGAGGGAGTAACCACTCTCTCCTAGAGGAATGGTGGGAATGGTCTGGCATGCACTCTAGATTTTAGGAAAATAAGTTTCAAAGGGTTCAGAGGAAAAATAAGCGTAATCCCAGAATAAAATTTTGTGAGGGAAGTTAACCCAAAAAGAATGGGGAACCCTCAAGAATGAAATTTTGAAGACACAAAAAGATTTCTGATAAAGATGGTGATGTGAAAGGGAATAGAGAAGCCCAGCTCTTGCATGTAAACCAAAAAGGACTCCAGAAAAAGAAATGATAAAGAAAACTAAAAAGAAATGCTCCTCCATCCAATCCAGAACTATACAAACTGACATTCAAAAGCTGGTAGAGGCAGATCAGAGTTGCACCATGGAAGCCAACCCAATTTCCAGCTAATGGTCGAGAGTCTAGTAAAGCTAGGAAGATGAGTCATGCCAGCATGAGTTCATGAGAATGCTAGAAGCCTGGGGAAGTGGGAAGACGAATGGCAACAGGGAAAGCAGAACTAGCTCCCACAGGATAATGAAAGCCACTTATGCTATGAATGAGGGAGTCACAATTGAGCGTGAACTCCAAAATAAGAGCCCTGAGGGCAGAGGCCAAATTCACACCACCAGAACTAAAGCAGGGGGTCAGAATCAGCCCCCAAAGTTCAACGTGGAGATAGGCAGGGCCCAGCTGTTCACTCCTTGGAGGACTGGGAGCCACAATAGGAAACAGAGCCAACTTAGTACCTGGGCACCAATGCCAGGGGGATTTATAGAAGGCTTGAGACCAACATAATCTCCAGTATTCTGCTAGGAATCATCAAGACCGTAGCAAGGTATGGAACCAACTTCCCTTTGGGGATCATGTAAGGAGAAGAAGAAAGATCTAAAAAGGCCTGAACTCACAGGGCACTAACGGTAGACTGAGTCAGCACCCTCATTTGAAACAAAGGTGTGGGGTTGACTACCGATCATCCTATCCAGATCAGTAGCAGTAGCATCCAAACTCCAGAGAGGATAACCCCAAACAAGGCCTATCTGATCTCTCCAAGCATTCCAGAAGGTACTGAGCTAAACAAATAAACAAATAAAATTCCCAAAGCAAGAATTCGGGCTGAAAAGATAAGTAAATAGAAGAAAATTTTGAACAAAATGAAGAAATAACATGGGTTAAGTAAACCCAAAAGAACAGAATATGACCATAACGACTGCAAACAGTCTTAAAGAAAAAATGGGCCACAAATATCAGGAGAATTGCTAGAAGAAATAATAAGAGAAAGAAAAATGAAATGAGAAATAAAATTATAGGCCAGGAGGGAAAATGGGAAGTAAGATAAACAGCTTAGAGCAGAAAGTGGAAAATGTGACTCAGGTAGTAAACTTTCTGTGAAATACAAACAAAGAAAGTTAAATGATGCCATGAGACAGCAAGAAATATTACAGCAAAATCAAAACTTTTTTTTAAAATAAAAGCCAACAATTTCTACAAATGACTTCAAAACATTGTACTGAGTACTGAGAATAGTCGGAGAAATTGTGGTATATGATTGTAATGGAACATTCTTGTACTGTAAGAAATGATGAAGGGGAAGGTTTCCAAAAAACCAGGAAACACATAAATTGATGCAAAGTAAAGTGAGCAGAACCAGGAGAATATTTTCTTTTTGGGAGAACATTGTACACAGTAACACAATATTCAAATGACAGTCAGCTGTGAAGGACTTAGCTATTCTAACCAAAACAATGATCCAAATACCAATTCCAAAGTATTCATGATGAAAAATGCTATCTACTTCCAGAAAGAGAACTGGTGAACTCTAAGTACACATTGAAACATATATTTCTTTTTACTTTCTTTTTTATCCTTCCTTTTTTTTTTTGTCAACATGGCTAATAATAAAACATTTTACAGGATTTCATATGTATAATGGATGTTATATTACTTGCTTTCTCAATGGGTGGTGAAGGTACTGGAAGGAGAAAGACTTAGGAACTAAAACTCTTTTTAAAAGAATGTTAAATTCTAAAAAAAAAAAAAGAAGAAAGAAAGAAAAGAATAAAAGAAAAAGAAAAAGTTTGAGGGGACAATTTAAGAATCTACAGAGCCCCAGAACACCATGACTAAGCAAAAAACCTGGATACCATATTGTAAGAAGCAAAAAATGAAACTGCCCAGATCTCTTAGAACTTGAGAGATAAATTAGATTGGTTATCTCCTGAAAGAAATCTCAAACTGAAAACAGGGATTTAAGAGCCAAAATCCTGAGTTTCCCGATCAATGAATAAAATATTGCAAGCAGCTCCAAAAAAAGTACTGAGTATGAAGTACCAAGGAAGCACAATAAATATTAGATAAGACTTAGCCACTACAATGGAAAGAGAAGGCCAGCTAGGTGGTGCAGTGGATAGAGCACTGGGCCTGCAGTCAAGAAGACTTGAGTTCAAATACAGCCCCAGACACTTACTAGATATGTGACCCTGGGCAAGTCACTTAACCCTGTTTGCCTCCGTTTTTCTCATCTGTAAAATGAGCTGGAAGAAGGAAATGGCAAAACACTCTGGTATCTTTGTCAAGAAAATCCCAATGGGGTCATGAAAAGAAAGACATGACTGAAAGAACTGAACAACAATGGATAGAAAGTCTTGAGAGATAGCATTTTAAAAGTCAAAAGACGAAGAAGGTCAACTAAAAACATCTTACCCTACAAAATTGAGTATAATGCTTCAAGAGAATAGATGGATCTTTAATAAAACAGCAGATTTTAAAGTTTTCTAATGAAAAGACAAATCCTGAGTAGAAATTTTAAAATATAAATGGAGGAGTCAAGAAAAACCTAGAAATATCAATATGTTTGAGGAGCTCGAAGAGTTAAATGGTGAACTGCTTACATTCTCCAATGAGGAGAAGAGACATATCTCGCTTCAGAAACCTGCTGTCCTGGAGGGTCAGAGAGGGAATTCAATACAACAAACATAGGACCAGAGTGTGATTTTGTTCTATTACTTCTAAGAGAAGAAAGAAAAGGTAGGAGGGAAAAAAATTACACGAGGGAAGGAATGGGGAAGAGGAAAGTGTGCTTACTAATTCACATAAAAGGGAGTTCACAAGATAAGTATTCTAACAAGGAGAAAGGAATTTAGAAAGTATTTAATGACCTCACTTATCTTAATAGAATAAAATTCAAACACACACATGCATGAAGTTTTTGGTGTAAAAATGCATTAAACTAAACAGGATTTTAGGCAAAGAGGAGAGGTTTGTGTAAAAGGTAAAGCAGAGATGGGGAGGAAATATTCATAAGCAAAACAAACCGTTTTTAGGGAGGTTGACAAGAAAGGAGGTTTAGAGAAGGAAGTAGCAAACCACAGCAGTATCTTTGCCAAGAAAATTCCAAATAGGCTCAAGGAGAGTCAGACACAACATAAACAACAGAAGAAGGACGAATAAGAGAAAAGAAGATATAAAAACCAGAAATCTCCAAGAACAGACCACGCATTACAGATTAATAGTGACTTCCTTCTCTTTCTTGACCCCTTTCTTCTTTGCAAAGGGGGAAGAAGTCAAGAGGAAAGAAGAAGAAAAAAAGAATAAGAAGTTATTACGGGGGAAAACATACAATTAACAATCGTAAAAGTGATTGTGAATGAAATGCACTCACCCATAAAACAGAAGAAAGAAACAGAAAGGATTAAAAACAGAACTCAACAATAATAATAAGTTGTTCAAAAGAAATACGCTTGAAACAGAAATATTTGAACGGAATTAAAATGAGGAGCTGGAGCAGAATTTATTATACTTCAGGCAAGTTAAAAAAAATCAGGAGTAAAACAGCCGTGATCTCAGACAAGATAACAATTAAAATAGACATAATTAAAAGTTGATAGAGAAAAGGACTACATTATGCTAAAAGGCAGCAATGATCATGAAATCATATCAATATTAAACAGTTACTTAATGGCATCACATCTAAGTACAAAAAGGAAAAAGTTAATCTAATTACAGGGAGAAATAATAAAACTATAATAGTTGAGGACCTCAGTATGAAACAAGTAATAGCTTGAACAAAATAGGATATAAAATAGAAACACAAAAAGCGTCAAGTCTTTCTATATATTACCAAGAAACCCCACCAGGAGGAGAGAGGAATGAGATTCCATTCCCAAAAGCTATAGAATGGATACACTTTCTGGGAGTACAACTATCAAGATACACATAGGAGTTATATGACTTCAACGGGCAAATTTTTTTAATAAAAATAAAGATATTTTCAGAACATGAAAGAACAAATAACACATAGCAAGGCACAGACCTCCATACTGTTTAGTCATTTCAGGCATGACCACATCTGGGGTTTTCTTGACAAAGATCCTGGAATGGTTTGCCATTTCCTTCTCTAGCTCATTTTTATAGACGAGGAAACTGAAGAATCAGGGTTAAAGGACTTGCCCAGGGTCACACAGCTAGTAAGTGTCTGAGGTTGAATTTGAACTCAGGTCTTCCTGACTCTAGGCCCTATCCACTGTGCCGCCTAGCTGCCCACAGATCTATGTAAACACAGTCTACAGTACTAAAGTTCAGAATGGACTGAGGCTGAAGAGGAAAGTGAAAGACAATGGACAGAAATTTGTTCTGCTTTATTTGGTTTTATTGTCTCTACTGGGAGAAAAAACAGAGGATTAAAGAAAGGATAATAGAGCGATTAAGCGATGTTAATGGCGCTCTGGCTCGCTCTCCCAGACGAACGCTGGCTACATCTTCCCATCAAGAGGCTGGGGGAGCCCAAGAATTAGGATGTCCCCATCGCTTCAAACATCGATCAGATGTGTTCCCTTCACAGTTAAAGCCAGTGACTTGCCCTAATTCCATTTATCCACCTAATATAAATTAACTTTTAAGAAGGGATGATTTACTTTGAAGATATAGAAATGAGAACAGACTTTCGTCTTCTCATACTGTGGGGACATAGTTTTAGCTAACTTCCAACGGAACGCTGGTCCCACCGAATTCACGTCCAGTTTAGACAAGAATCCCAGCTGAGTCTTTTTCTCAGCTGCCATGGGACTAAGTCCCAAAAGTCACTCTGCTTCTGGGGCACTCATGCTTCACCTGCTGAAAACCAGGGACAACAGAGTACCTCCTGACCTTTCCAATCTCATTAGATCAGAGAACGCCAATCCTTTTTCCTAAAATGGAAAGTGACAAATGCAGAGGTCAAAGACCAAGGCCTTTTGACAGGGCCACATGATGTGAGAGGGGACAAGGCCCCAAGGTCTCTCACCTAAATCCTCTCACCTAAACAAAAATGATAAATGCAGAGTCCAAAGACCAAGGCTCTTCGACAGGGCCCCATGGCCTGAAAAAGAGAAGGCCCCATGGCTTCTCCCCTACATCATTGTCTCTCACCAGATGCAGGGAAATAGTCTAAGATCACCCAAAAGCACATCTCAAGAGAATGAGGTGTAGAGACCAGGCTGAAATGGAATCAGACTTCTGGAAGACACCCCCAGTTCACAGACAATGAAAAACAGCTCCTTCTAGTCATCTGGTTAAGAGAGCAGAACCAGTGACAGAATGTGTCCATGGGCTGAGTTCATCATCTCTCCCTAGTCTCCTCCGTCTCATCACAACTTTCCTGGAGCAGAAACCTAGCTCCACGGCATGGCAAAGTTGGATCAGGTGAATGAGCCAATGAACTCAGCACATTCACAGATCCCCATTTCAATAGTAAAAAATAACCCAAAGCTCTTCAGTTACCATTTTCCTTCTCTTTTCCACCAAAGCATTGGAAATGGAAGAACAAAAGTGGAGAACAGAGAGTTGATGCCCAAGAGAAGTAAGGAGACACTTGGAGAGCACCTAGCTTGCTTTGACGAATTCAAGTCTTTTGTTCTAGATAAAGTACATCTTTGGGTACTATAGAAGAGGGGGAAGACATAATTACCAAGAAATTATTAGTGATGTCTGAAAACTTGTGGAACATTAAAGAGGTACCACAAGATTGGAAAAGGGAAAATCATATACTGACTTTCAGAAGGGAAGAGAACTGAGTTTGCAAACTTTAGGCCAGGGAACTTCACTTTGACTCCTGGAAAAAGACTAGTAAACATTTAGGAAGGGAAGTAATGATTATCAAAAGCCAGCATAGCCTCATCAAGACAACTGCATGCCAGATTAACCTTATTTCTTTTTCTGACAGTGTTATTACACTGGTAATTCAGAGAAGTGCTGGAGATAGAATACAAATAACATTTGATAAATACACTATGCTTATGGCTAAGAAGAAGACAAGTGGACTAAGTGATAATACAATTAGGGGGATTAGGAACAGAGTAAATGACTGGACTTGAAGAGGAATCATTAATGATTCATTGTCAACTTGGCAAGAGAAATGTTCCAGGGACACACGCTTGGCTCTGTGGTTTTTAACATTTTTATCAATGAATTAGATAAAGATATTGATAGTATGCTTATCAAATATGGAAATGACCCAAAACTGAGGGAAGAGCCAACACACTGAATGCCAGAGTCAGGATCCCAGAGGATTTCAATGGACCAGAGCATTGGGCTGTATCTAATATGGAGAAATTCAGTAGATATTGATAATTATAGTCTTGCAATTAGGTTCAAAAAATCAACTTTTCAAAAAATATGACAGAGAAAGCATGGTTAAATTGCAGTTTGCCTGAAAAAGATCTGGGGGGTTTAGTAGACCACAAACTCAATATGAGCCAGCCGTATGATGTGGCAGCCCCGAAAACTGGCTACATTAAGGAAGACATAGTTTTCAGAAACAAAGAGATGATCGTTTCCTTGTTTTCCTCTGCCATAGTCATACCGTATCAAGAGCACTGTGTTCGACTCTAGGCTCCACAGTTTATGAAGATCACTAAAAAGCTGATGAGTATTCAGAGGAGGGATGGTGACAGCTGGTCAAATGACGATGACTGAAGGAATTTATTCTGGAGAAGAAAGGACTCAGGAGGACCTGATGGTTGTCTTCAAGTATTTGAAAGACTAGCCACGAGGGAAGAGATTTGGTCTGTTTCCTCTCTAGAGGACATAATCAGGAGCAATGAGTGGAAATTTAGAATCCATGTCGAGGAAAACTTTCTAACCATAAGAACTGCCCCAAAGTGGAACGGGCTACACAGAGCAATGGTGGGTTCCTCGCAGGGGTGTGCTGAGTCAGCATCATTACCTATTTTTTTTTTTCATTTTCTGTGTGAGCATTTACACCTAAAAAATTGGGAAATCTGGACTTGATTTATTGTTTCATTGATTGTCTAGACTTAAAGTAATAGAAAAATGTTAGTAATGCCTATTAAGCTTAAAAGTGTGTCCATATACTTTCTTCCCCTCTGCCCCCAGAGAGTTGGATGGGGAAAAACACTTAGCAGAACACTACTGTTTCTTCTTCACTAAAGGTCATCATAGGAGATTGATTTTCAGATTTATTACAACAAATATTCCTTTCAGTTATGGGTTGGACAAGATGGATTCCAACTCTAAAATCTATGATTGTCTATAACTGAACTAGTATAGGAAAGATGGAAAAAATATGTTGGACCTTGCCATATAGGCAATTTCCATACCCAAAGATGGGGTTTATGTGTTTATTGCTAATTATGTATGTTCAGGACAGAAGAGTCTATTTAACTTCAAAAGGGCAAAACGGATGGGAGTAGGGAACCTACAGATGTTTCTGGGAAGTGCCTAGCAGTCTATGATGTTTATATTAGTTGGTAAAATAGAGCCACATATTAATTGAATTGGATAGACTTGGGCTATGAGCCACCTCTTTGTGGGTTACACAGCAAATGGTTCACAAAGCTGGACTGAATGCTTAGATCATAAAGCAGATAAATTATTCTGTGGCCCTAAAACCACAGCTATAGCAGGGGGTGAGAGCTAAAAATAAACATTAAAGAACACAATGAATGTATTCAGTACATGCAGAGCAAAATTAAAAGCAATATTCATCTTTAGATCTCCCAGAGTGCCAATCAGTTGTTTAGAATAGCTGTTCAGTTGGATCTGACTCTTTGTGACCCCACTTCGGGGTTTTCTTGGAAAAGATACTGTAATATTTTGCCATTTCCTTCTCTAACTCATTTTATAGATGAGGAAAGCGAAGCAAACAGGATTAAGTGACTTGCCCAGAGTTATAGAGCTAGTGAATGCCTAAGGCTGGATTTGAACTAATGAAGATGAGTCTTCCTGACTCTAGGCCCAGTTCTTTACCCACTGTACCATCTAATTGGCCTTTAGAATAGTAGGGCATCATTTAATCAGTTATTAAACATCTCTCTCTCACTCTCTTCTCTATCTATACACATACATGTATATACATATATACACACATGCACAAATATAGGTGCATTTTTTAGAAAAAAAATATAATTTTTGATGGGATCCCATTTTTTTAACTAAAAATCTGATGGAATTCTAATCTTTTTTTTCCTTTTTTTCTAGCTAAATCTAGGTAAGTACATTAAGTTTCCATGACATAAGTCACTGGTGGTGGTGATGCGTAGGACTTATTTCATCGAGTCTTATCAATTTTGAGCAGATCTTAGCCTTGGACATACCTCAATTTGCCAAGAATTATTTCCAACTGCACTTGCCAAGACAGCAGTTTATAGAATTGAGTCAAACATTTCCTCTTAAATGTAAATATCCTATATTGCTCTAATCTTTAAATTATCTTTCTTTTAACATGGTTCTCATGACCTGCCCAGTTAGAACTACCTATGCCATTAGACATGTTCCATCTTGAGTGTTACTAGGAACATTTCCTTAAAAGTACATAAAAGATTAAGTGGTTTTAATAAACCTTTGCTCCCTCTTTAAACTGCCCAATTCTGAGAATAAATAAATGTTTGCCTACAAATACAGAGCATAATGTATTGTGCTGTCTTCCTTTATAATTTTATGACAATTTCACCTTGGTATAATTTATGCTCTTTCTAATTTCCCATTAGGAAGCATATGGAAAGCAAATGGATAAAATGTGTAGCATACACAAATTGTGTGTGAGTCCAGATGAAAGAAGGTGAGGATGGGCTACAATCTGCATTGGTGGATGGAGTATCCATATCAATGAAATTATGGAAAACATGAAAGTAGAAAAGGCACTAGCTCTAGTCACAATACCTGGGTTCAAATCACACCTCTGACACTAACCTGTGTGATTTTAAGAAAGTAACTTAATCTCTCTGGGTCTTACCTCCTGGTCTACAAAATAAAGGAATTAGATTAGATAGCCTTTGAAAACCGTTGCTAACTCCAGATCTGGGATCCTATGTAGCCAAATAGGAATTCAGCCAAGCTTCACACTATGAAATCTAATTTAACAGAAGTCAGTCAGGTTCAAGATTTAATTTGATAACAATTGTATTGTTTTCAGTTAAGGCTCATTGGGAATAATTTAATGCAAGGTGAAGGTTTTTTAATGCCACTTTAATTGCATCTGAAACCAGATGAAAGTGGAGAAATGTGCTCACTCAAATCTGTAGTGTTCAATCCTAGAAGAAATAAAAGGAGGAATTGATAAAAAGAGGTTTGAAACAATTATTTTCTTTGTGATACACATGGAAGCATTTGTTTATGCCTGATTACATGGCATGCTTACGGATCTCTAGAGATGAATTTGCAGTGTGTTCTCAGGTCTTCCTTTCTAAGGTTTGTGAATCAAATGGAATTTAGACCATCATGTATAACCTCCCTGGGCCTCAGCTTTCTCAACTATAAAATAAGGTGGTTGAATAAGATCTCTTCTAGCTTGAAATCCCATGACTCTAAGACTAAAGACTGACATTAGTGATTTCCAGTAAAATCTTTAAAAAAAGTGAAAATATTTTAAATTGTATTTCCAACTCAGTGTTGTGAAATTCTAGGGAAAAGTTGAAAACTATACACAATGAATGGAAGAGTTAAAGATGATTTTTACACAAGCCACTGGTTTTACCTCCCCTGGTTCTCTCCTGACTCATTTAATTTCCTGCCACCTAAAAGTAGAAGAGAAAGAGTGGCTTAGGAGATTGCTCAACTGTATGATTGCTAATGATAAGAGAATTTAGAAGCCAGGAAGTTTGTACAACGTTAACACTTGAAGGAAGAAAAAAATAATGTTTTTCCTAAAACATGACTCAATTGTTCAGAGACGAAAAAATTAAATAATACAAAAAAAAAAAGCAGACTAAGATATCACCCGGAAACACATATACATCAGGAACTCAGATCATGTCTTCCTGCCTTATCTTCAGGCCCAATATTTCTCTGATTCAAAAATTCCTGCCTCTAAATCTTGGAGACTATTAATTGTAATAATCTCTGTAGATTTCCTGACTCTGATGTGGTATTTAGATCACAACTGCTTCCCATGCTAGTATTATGTCTATGGGAAGGGCATAAGAGGTTCTCTGCTAGAACAGATACTGCAAGGGTGAAATAATAGTTACCCGTTAAAGGACAGCTATTTATTCCCTCCACCACACACAAAAAAAATGCTTACATCATAGTCATAAGCACACACTAAAATGCTACCTTCTACAGGAAGATTTTCCTAACCCCTCTTAATTTCTGTGCCTTCCCTCTCTTAATTATTTCTTATTTGTCCTGCATATAATTTACTTTGTATATACGTATCTGCATGTTGTCCCATCCCACCCCCATTAGATTATAAACTCCTTGAGGGCAGGGGCTGTCTTTTGCCTCTTTTTGAATCTCCACTGCTTAGCACAGTGCCTGACACATTTGTTGTTGTTCAGCTATTCAGTCCTGTCCAACTTTTCATCACCTGGTGGACCATAGCTTGTCGATGTTGTCCATGGGGCTTTCTTGGCAAAGATCCTGGAGTGGTTTGCATTTTCCTTCTCCAGTTCATTTTGCAGATAAGGAAACTGAGGGAAGCAGGATGAAATGACTTGCCCAGGGTCACATAGCTAGAAAGTATCTGAGGCCAGATTTGAACTCAGGTCTTCTTGACTCCAAGCCTAGTGCTCTAGCCACTGTGCCATCTGGCTGAAACTACATTATACCAAAAGGTACCATAGACCATGAATTAATATAAAAACAATATAGCAAGTTTCTCTGATAAAAGCTTCATTTCTCAAATATATACTGAGTATAGTATATAGTTCATTTGTCAAATACATCTGAGTAAAATTTATAAAAATAAGAGCTATTCCCCAATTGATAAATGGTCAAAGGATGTAAACAGGCAGTTTTCAGAGGAAGAAATCAAAACTACCTGTAGTCAAATTTTAAAAAATGCTCTAAATCACTATTGATTAAAAATGCAAATTAAAACAACTCTGAGATAGCATCTCACACTTATCAAAATGACAAGAGCTGGAAGGGATGAGGGGAAAATAGGTGCACTAATGAACTGCTGGTGGAGTGGTGAACTAGTCCAACCATTCTGGAGAATAATTTGGAACTATGACTAACAGGTTATAAAACAGTTTGACCCAGCAATACTATCTACTAGGTCTGTGTTTCAAAGAGATATCAGAAAGAAGCAGAACCTTGATGTACTGTATGCATAAATATATGTATGTATGTATGTGTGTATGTCTAGGTATAAATATACTTATATACATGTACATATATACATACATACATATATATGTACATATATGATATGTTGATTAGAAGCAGGTAGATTAATTCATGGTTACAGATTTAGATAGTATGGCCAATATCCTGAATGACAAAGTCAGATCCCTTGACAAGCTACAACACTGGGCTGAATCTAATATGGTAAAAGTAAAAAGGGATAAATTCTTTGGGTTGAAAATATTTTTTGAATATTGGCAGAAGCAATATGAAATAAAATTTGGAAAAATAGTTGGAGCCAGATGGTAAAGAGCTTCGATTACCAGAGGAGTCTGGCCTTTATCCTAGAGGCAATAGTGAGTCATTGAAGTTTCTTGGGAAGGGTGTGTGTGGGTGTGTGTGTGTGTGTGTGTGACAGGATTAAACTTATGCTCAAGGAATGTTAATTTGATAGTTGTATGGACAATGAATTATAGAGAGGAGATCTAATGCATGTAATATGTGACCCCAAGATAATGAATACAGGGATGTTTTTGTTTTTCTTCTTTTAGCAACACGAGGCCAAATGAATGGCAGTGTCCTTCCTTTCAACATAGAACTGGAATATAAGAATTCCTTGAGTATTCTATGAAAACATAAATGTGTGGCCTTTAGCAAAGAAGGAAGGGATATGTCAAGTGGATCTTTGTTCATAGAAAGGGAAGCTGTGTACAAATTTTGACATAATAATAAAATCTAGCATTTTATTATCTAATTACATATTGTAAGGTTTGCAAGGCACTTAGTTATTTAGATAGCTAAATATTAATATTAAATATTAAACTAAATCTAAAAGAATAGATATCATCTATTTGAGATTTAGCTGTTATCTCATATGCTCCTCATAATAACCTTGTGAAATGGGTACTATTGTTATCCTAATTTTACTGATGAAGAAACTGAGGCCAGTAGAGGTTATGTGGCTTACCCAAGGTCATGCAGCTAGTGAGTAAGTGGGGCAGGTCTTCCTGACTCCAAGATCTGCAGTCTCTCCACTGTGCCACCTAACTACCTCTGGTCATCCCAATACCCTTAAAAATGTATGAATATACAGGGGAATCAGTTCCATTGTGTCTCTTTCTGAGCTGATGTCCTTTGGGGAAAAAAATAAATCACCGGAATAGAAATGCATTATCTTGGGAGGAAAAAAAAAAGGTAAATTTCATTTCAGTGTTCTCTGTATAGAACTTTATCTTCTTAGAAGCCAAAAAAAAAAATCTCCCATGCATTTTTCCGGGAATTAATAACTCCTATCAATCTCTTTCTTCTCAAGTTATAAGCTTTAGTTTTCTACTATAATGAAATTTATGTTCATCCTACCATCCACTTTAGAAACTAAAGTCAGAATTTTAAATAAAATTAATACAATTAAGTTTGAAAGAGTGAGCAATATGTTAATTATCCCCAGTTTAAAGTGGTCTCTTCAGTATCAATACACCCAAATCTTTTGCCAATGATACCAGAAGTTTATATTCATTGAAAAAATGGAAAATGGGATTTTTAATGGCAAAAAGGCCCTTGACTTATATTTTCTGAATGGAAAAGCTCCAGTAAAATGCAAAACATGCCCATAAAAGAACTGAGAACTAACCTAACACTGCAAGAATTCATTCATGCAGGCTTCCAGTGGTGGGTGCAACATCCAACTGACCAAAGGCTAATCACTTTAGCCTGACACTCAACATCCTCCACAGTTTGGCCCTAGGGGTTAGTTTCTGGTCCTTTCTCCCCTTACTCACTCTTACAAACCCCAATACTCCACAGGATTTCAGAATTTTAGAGTTGGAAGGGAATTCAATAGCCCCTTCGTCCAACCCAGATCCAAAAGAAATTGCTACAATAACATATGAGAAAAATGGTCATCTAGCCACCATGGGAAGAGTTTCAACGAGGGGAACTCATTACCTTCCAGAGCAGCTCATTGGTGGTGCAGTGGAGAGAGCGCTGGGCTTGGAATCAGAAAGACTCATCTTCCTGAATTCAAATCCAGCCTCAGACACTTACTAGCTGTGTGACCCTGGGCAAGTCATTTAACCCTGTCTGTCTCAGTTTCCTCATTTGTCAAATGGGCTAGAGAAGGAAATGGCAAACCATCCAGTATCTTTGCCAAGAAAACCCCAAATGAGGCCATAGAGAGTCAAACACAACTGAAGTGATACAACCACAACAATGGTTAGGAATGATTTTCTTGACATCAAGCCTGAATTGTTCTCTTTGCAACTTCTGCGGGTTGTTCTTGCTGCTCGATCCTGCCCTCCAGGGACAAGGAAAAAGAACACATCTAATCCCTCCTCCATGACAACCTGAAGATAAACACATGAAGATGCTCCTATGTGCCCCTCCCTTACCCAGTCTTCTCTTCTCCAGGCTAAAAACATCCAGTTTCTTGACATGGAATCAAGGTCCTTCACCAGCCTCTTTGCCCTCCTTTGAAAAGTCTTCCACTTATCAACATCCTTCTTAAACCCTGGTGTCCAGACCTGACCTAATACTCCAAATATTGTCCAGCCAGGGGAGAGTACGGGAGGACCATCACCTCTAAATCCTTGGAAGATAGGCTTAACTTAATGTACTCTAAGATCATATAAGTCTCTCGTCTCCACACCTGCATAGCCTATTACCCATGCCTGGAATACCAGGTGTGTCCCCTCCTCATCTTTGCCTCTTGGAATCGCTAGCTCTTTTCCAGACTCTATTCACTTTTCTGATCCCCCTTTTAGTCTGATCCCTCTCTTAGTTTCCCCATACTCCACCTCTTCCCACCCAGAAATTACTGGTAATATGTAAATATAAATATATAAAATATAAATTACATTTACTTTTATTATAATTTGTATTTCCTTCTCTATATACATGTCCTCCCTTCCCCCTATGAATGAATGAATTTATTAAGTGCTTACTATGTGCAAAGCACTATTCTACAAATAGAAAAGTAAGAATGGCCCTGCTCTTAAGGAATCCAAATTCTATTGGGGGAAACACACATAGAGAAGGTTTCAGATGCAAGTCAGATGGAAAGGGCTCTTGATCTTTGGCATGCAGCAGCAAAGCAGATGGTCATGCCTCTTCCTTAATTGCATTTCCATTGATTAAAAATCACATCAGATTCTGATGTTGAATCATTTGACAGTGCCCAGGACTTTGGGGACAAGAGTTTTCTTTTCTGGGTCTTCAGCAGTTGTAACCATAGCACCTGGCACATTATGCTTCTCTTTTCTCCCTCAGGATACCTTGGTGCATCAGTTAGGTGACTTGTCTGCTCTGTGTGCAGTGATTGGTAGGAATACCTAGCCCCTTGTCTACGGGAGATGCTTCTCCTAGTGATAGCTATGGGGGCTGGGCTGGAAGCAAGGACTGGTGGTCTGGAAAGGTGCTGCCACTTCTAGAGCTCCTGTACCTATCTTCCTGTGGTAGTTGGTGAGCAGTTGTTGCTGGTAACGAGGAGGAAAGTAAGCCCCTTCTTTACAATGATCTCTCCCCTCAGTTGTGGCTGTGAGCAGTTGGACTGAAAGCAGGTCATTTAAAAATCTGCTTTATTAAAAAAAAACACATTTATTACGGGCTTGCTGTTTGCAGATTACTGTACTGGGCATTGACATAGGAGTTAAATGACATAGTCCCTGCCTTCATAGAACTTACAGTCAATCAGTCTATCAATAAACATCTATTAAGCACCTGCTATATTCCAAGCACTGTGCTAAGTGTTGGGAATGCAAAAAGAAGCAAAAAGTCTCTGCCCTCAAGGAACTTACAATCTAATAGATGGATGTTTTCAACCATCTATAGAGCTATAATGTGAAAGAAAAATTGGATTTATACTGTGTAGTCCCAAGAGGCAGAAAGAGAGTCAATGGTTAGATGCTAGATTTCCACTTAGCTTAGGGAAGGATTTCCTGACAAGTTGGTCTGATGATAGAATGGGCTTCCTTGAGAGGTAGTGAGTACCCTAACATTGGGTACATTCAAGCAGGGACTGGATAACTCCTTCTAAGAGAACCTATAAAAGGGTTTCCAGCACTAGGTTTAAGATTGGACTAGATGTTCTCTGGAGCCATAGGTGAGTGTGCATAGTGACCACACCCCAGTAAAACCATCTTGGCAGATGGGCTAAACAGAGCTGAGGGTAACTGACAGTCCTCAAACCCTTTGGTGAGTTATCAGGGTGGCTGCCTCAAGCATGTGAAAACTTTCCCTGGATGGATGAGAACAATTTGTTCCTACGGCCAAATGAAGGCAGCTGAAGCAGGTGCCATGGAGTTCTTAGAGTTTAGTCAGACATTGCAGGTGCCAAAGTCATCCACTGCATCCCAAGCTATCACCAGTTATTCTGACTTTTGTCTTGCCACTGGACTTTGATGATTCTGCAAGAGAGAGTGTGGCTGAGGACTTTGTGCAACTCTGCCTCACTTAAATCCAATGCATGTGTGAGTCAAGGCATTACCCCATGATGTCATTAGTGACTAATGACATCATGGGGTAATGCCTTGACTGAACAACAACAGATGTCCTCTGAACCTCTATTCCATCTCTAAGATTCTATAATCCTCTTAGATGTGCTAGACTGATATAAACCAGAGGTCAAAGACCTGGAAGATATTTACAGTAAATTCTCTAACCTCCATCTAAATTCTTACTCTATCAACTCTATTTCTCATTTGAATTTACTCAGCTGTATATGTGCTGTTTTCTCCAGTAGACTGTAATTGAGGGTAGGCACTATCTTTTCTGTTTTTGTTTGTTTGTTTTGTTTTGTTTTGTTTTGATTTTGTCTTTAGTGATAATCATAGTGCCTGGGTCCAGGCACTTAATAAATACATGTCCATTTTTTTGATTGGCTGAAGCATCAGAGAAGGACATTGGCAAAGGAGTCTGCACATAGTAAACACTAAAATTAATATCCCAGAAATTTTTAAAGCTAGAAAGGACCTTTGAGACCACAAATCTAAAATATCTCATTTTAAATACAAATAAACAGATCCAGAAAGTCTAAGTAATATGCCCAGGGCTTAGTAACAGAGCAAGTATTAGAGCCTAGATCTCCTGACACCTAGTCTTGAGAGGTTTTTTTTCCACTGAATCAAGCTGTCTCTTTTAGTGAATGACTCTTGGGTTACAGCTTTGTTCAATGTTGTTGCTGAATATGAGAATTATGGGCATTGATAAATGCTTTAACATAATTCTGTGAAATCCAATTCCAAACAATGGAGAAGTGTACTCATTAATGAAAAGTAAATTTGAACAAATTCTTACATACATTTTACCTAGCATTCTATTTCCTGGACTCTACATAAAAGATGATTACATTTCCAGAAGTATTTCTTCAAATTAGGTTTTTAAAACATACATCATACTTATCTTTCAGTGATGTAATTTGGTGTATTATATGCTCTGATTTACTCACTAAAAAAAAAATTAATATCTATTGCTTATTTCTTTTTTCCTACCAGTGCATAAAAGGAGACATTAGCATTGAGATAATAAATATCTTGTCTCATTTGTCTTGGGATTTGGTCATATCATACTACCAATATTTATTCCAATATTTACTCACTTAATCAATGTGATCCTAAATGCAAAATAAAAAGGGGGAGAAAAGAAAAACTTTGACAAGATAGTCTAGACATCAGTTATTTGGAGGTGTTAGAATCAGCTCAAACTGGCTGGCAAGAGCTGATTTTTAAATTTTCAGTCTGCAAACACTATGAATCAGGGCTTGATTTATTGTGTTATTGATTGTCTAGACGTAAGAAAGTGATGCGGAAAGTATTAATAACATAGTTTAAACTCAAAAGTGTGCTGTGAACATTTTTGTCCCCCAAGAGAGCAAGTTATAAAGCATTTACCAGCATACCCCTGGAAAGCACCAGTAGAAAATATCTTTGTGTTAGCACATCACAGAAGTGACCCAAATGGGATCACAAAGATATGACCAAACAACAGGAAGCAGAGAAATACGGGAATCTTCATGACCCCTTTGGGATTTTCTTGGCAAAGATACTGGAGTGTTTCACCATTTCCTTCTCTAGCTCATTTTACAGATGAGGAAACTGAGACAGACAGGATTAAGTGACTTGCCCAGGGTCACACAGCTAACAAATGTCTGAGGACAGGTCTTCCTGATTTGAGGGCTGGCACTCTATCTACTGTGCCTCCTAGCAGTCCTCAACAACAACAAAAATCACAAATGCACAGGATTCAAAAATTGGAAGGGACATCCTTGGCCAACAAGGAACCCATTGACTGCCAATGAAGCACGCTACTTCCTTCTTGCCAGAGAAGGAATGTATAATGGGTGCAAAATGTGTTATTTCCTTCTAGACACAGCTAATGTATTTGACTTGTGAAGGTCTGGGCTGTGTGTATAAGGGTAAGAAGGTGGAGAGGAGTCACTGAGAAGTAACAGTGATGTGAAAAGAAAATAAAGGAAACAATAAAACATCTAAAAAGAGGAAAAAGAAAATGTGTTGATTATGATATGTTCTCATCTATAAGCAAGGTGGTTTACGTGATGTATGTTAGGCATAATAGTATCAGACATTGATAAAGTATGTTAAGGTTCACCAGGGGCTTAGATATATTATTTCATTTGACCTTCACAATAACCCTGTGCTATCATCATTCTTTTTTTCCAGGCAAGAAAACCAAGGTTCAGAATTAGTATTTGAAGCAGGATTTGACCCAGTGGATACAGCCCTGGGACTGGAGTCAGGAGCAGCTGAGTTCAAATCTGATCCTAGATATCTGCTAGCTATATAACCCTGTGCAAGTCACTTAACCTCTGTCTGCCTCAGTTTCCTCACTTGTAAAATGAGGACCATAATAGCACCTAAACTTCCAAGGGTTGTGGAGAAGATCCAGTGCAATAACATCTGTAAAGTTCTTAGCATAGCATTTGACCCTAATAAGTACTTAACAAAAGTTTGTTCTCTTCCCTTCCCCCAATCTCCCCCCACCCCACACCTCCCTCGCCTAAGGTCCTTTATCCACTTTGCCACGCTTTTCCAATTATCATCCTCTTGTTCTTCTGACCGAACAAACACGATTATCTTAAGTTCCCAATCGTGGGGAATGGAGGGAGGGAGAGAATGGGGGTGAGAATCTTATTCAAGATAAGTATGAGTAGCAGTGTTTTTATATAGTCTTAACATAAAAGGGCTTAGCCTCCAAGATGATAGTGGCAGCTACATGAAGATTTGAACTCTCCTAGAAAATTAAAAACTAAAATGCCATGACCTTTGCTACCTAGAGACATGCATAAACATTGAACCAGTGTAGATAGAATGATTCCCACAATATTTAGTTCCCAGGGTTGTGGTAAGGATTGTATGAGATAATGTATGTAAAGTGTTAGGGGAATGTCAATTATTATTATGCTGATTGACAGATTTTCATCAGGTGACTGTGATCTTTCCAATTCTCTCTGCCCTGAGTTTAAGTGTCTATACAATTATATTGCCAGATTGTTTAAATATTTTATAAAGATGAGGCAGAAGATAAGGAAAAAAAAAGTGACAGTATCCTGTCACTGAGATGAATTTTTGACAATTTAATCCTGTGTCACATGTCTATTCTTCTGGGTCAAGTTGATCAGGCTCTTGTGGTAAACAGAAGTTGCATTTCTTAATTGTTCTGAGCCAGGCCGGAGTCAGGCTGATCCACATGCACCAACTGATTGGTAATGAAAGAGGCTTTATTTGGCTGCAGCATGGAAAGGACATTTAGCAAGGACACAGTGCTGGTTCAGGTAAACATGGTTCCCCTTATCTCCACCTGGACAGTCAGTGGGTGTGTTCTTGACTCACAAGGCAATGCATTTGTCAAGTCCAAAGGATCCTGGCTTCTCTTGGACTAGTTAGTGGTGTTCTATTAGGACGTCATGGCAACTGCTCCAGCCTTAGTCCTTAAACCAATCAAGTCTGAGAGACAGCTTCCTGCCCTTTGGGGGTGGGGGGAACTAACACAGCCTAAGTGTAAATAGGGCCTCATGAGAAATTTCTCCTACCACACAAATAAGAGGAATTTTTTGACTAAAAAATGAAAACTGCTTAAAGGAAGGAAGTCCACATTCAGGTTTCAAACTATCCCCAGCCCCCATCACCAAAGCCTATTTTGACTTACGTGCTTTCAGTATTTTTGTTTTTGTTTTTTAAACAGGGTATGTGATTTTTTGAGGGTATGAAGCTGCTAATGTGGAACTTCTCCTTCTAGTGCGGAACAGCACCTTTCCTGCTTATCATCCTAGAAAGTTGTGTGAGGCCATAGAGAAGTGAATAACTGGTTTCACTGAGGTTACACAGGCAGTGTGGTGTAGAGGATTTTTACACAGTTCTTCCTGACACCACAGCCAGCTCTCTATGGACAGTGCCACACTCATTGAGATATTGCTTTCTGAACATAAAATAAGGGGGGAGTTCCATTTTAGAAAAATAATTATGATTATGACCTGAACTCTAAAGTTATTTACAGACATGTCTTCTTCCTTTCCTTTCCTCTCCTCTCCTCTCCTCTCCTTTCCTTTTTCTTTTCCTTCCTCTTTTCCTTCTCCCTCCCTCCCTCTATATCTTCTACCCCTCCCTTTGTCTCCTTTCTTCTCTCTTCTCCTCTCTCCCTCCCTTCTTCCCTCCTTTTTACTTCCTGCCCTCCTTCTCTCTCTCTCTCCCTTTCTTCCCTATTTATATAGTAAGCATCCTTCCTTTCTTCACTTTCTCTTTTTCAATTCAATTGAACAATCATTTATTAGCCCCCTATTCAGTGCCAGGTACTGTGCCGGTGTATAAAGATAAAAACAATTCTGGGGACGGAGGTGGTGGGGGTGGGGAGAGCTCTATGTAGGCATATGAATTAATACAAAATATAATGATAGGATTAGAATTTCATGGGAAGAGAATGCAGCTGGGCACCTTCTCTACACCTCATGGTGTTTCCTAGAGCTCTGAGAGTTGAAGTGATTTGCTCACATAGCCAGTATATAGCAGGCACACTGGTCTTGGCTTCAAGGACAATCTTTATCTACTCCATCAAGCCTCTAATAAGATCCCATGATTCTCCTCTGCAAAAAGAAGCACAAGTTTTGGAGCCAGGGTCTTCCTGGGTGCAAAGCCAGTTCTCCATCTATTATACCATACAGCCCATAAAATATATACAAAATAAACATAAAGTAATTGGGAAGTGGTGGGCAGCAAAGGCTTCGTGTAGGAGATTGCTCTGGAGCTGAACCTTGAAAGACCTTGTTTGCTGTCTAGTTGTTTCAGTCGCGTCTGACTTTTGTGATCCTGTGGACAACTGTCCATGGGGTTTTCTTGGCAAAGATACTGGAGGAGTTTGCCGTTTCCTTCTCCAGCTCATTTTACAAATAAAGAACTGAGGCAAACAGAGGTTAAGTGACTTGCCCAGGGTCACACAGTTAGGAAGTTTCCAAGACTGGAATGAATTCTGGTCTTCTTGACTCCAAGCCCACCACTCTATGCACTGAGCTGCCCACTTGAAGGACCTAAAAAGCATGGATGAGGAAGGACAGCCTGCTATGTATGGGATATAAGTGGGAAGGACATAGAATATCATGTATGGAAAACAGCAGGTAGGTCAGATTGGTGAAGCCCACCCGGAACCTTTAACCAGAACTCTGACTTCAAATTCCGAGCCTTGGGTAGGGGGCGAGATTCCTTCTGATGTTAGTTGAGTAACACCTGCTCTGTGCTGCGCTGCCACTGGGGACACACTGCTACTCCACTTTTCCTCACCGAAAGGGCTTGGAGTTAAGTCATCACATTCCAGAAATATCAATGACAGGCACAGAAGAAAACCTGCTGGATTGTGTGTCCAAAGCACAAAGGCAAGAAAGATCCCAGGGACATCTGGACGTCCAGAATCAGTCAGCTGGCCAATAACTATTGAACTCCAGCTGCTCAGTTTTTTTTTTTTTCCTTACCATATGAGGAAATTTATTTGAATATATTTTATCTATTTACTCATTCAGGCAACATTGTATATAAGGATTGGGGACTTCCTTTCTTTAACTCTGTAGAATATACAATGTAGTCTCTTCTAAAGCTTCCTCCAGGGAGAATTATTCTGCATCATCTTGCAGAAAGAATGACTATTCCAGGAGAAATAAAGAAATTCTTGTTGTTTGGAGGCATATATTGAATGTTGGGAATGGGAAAGAATGGATGAAAAGATCTTAGAATCAAAGCAGCTCATTTACACTCAGATATAAAACACATACTTTAAAAGCAACAACAAACAAACAAAAAACACCCAAATACTATTTTCTATGGAGAGCCAAGAGAAGATGAAGACAATTTGACATTTGGTCATGGCCTACTCCAAATCCTGCCACTGTCTTTCTCATTTAGTCTATCAAGTGACATACACTGTTTGTATGGATTTGTTTTGGGGGCATTGGAATGTCTCAGACCGTTATGGGATAGGACTATCCCATGGGATCCTTTGATGATATATTGATTTAAATCTCACTGAATTTAAATCAGATTAGATTTTAAGCTACTCAGCTCCAACCAGAGCCAGGCATTTACATGGGAATATTGATTTAGACATTACTTCTTATCCCATGGTTTATGTACTATCTGAATTGATGCATGTAGAATGAATTTAATATGTTGAATTGGAATGAAAGGTCATATGTTTGATCAGACACATAGGATCATGTGTTTAGAGCTGGAAAAGGATGTATGTGATTTTGGGAAAGGTACACACCATTTTCACTGAAGCATTTTCAGCAGGTGGGCTATTGGCATTTCTGATTTATTTGAATGTGTCATTCCTTTTTGTGCTATCAGAATTCTTGTCTTCCATGTTAAATTTATTATCATACAGCTTTGGGGACAGGTAGGTGAAACAATGAATAAGCACTGGGTCTGGAATCAGAAGGACTTAACTTCCTGAGTTCAAATCTGGCCTTAGACACTTACTAGCTGTGTAAACCTGGTCAAGTCACTTAACCTCTGTTTGCCTCAGTTTCCCCATCTGTAAAATGGGGATAATAATAGCTTACCTCTTAGGGTTGTTGTGAGGATCAAATCAGATCATAATTATAAAGCTCTTAGCATAGTGCCTGGCACATAGTAAATGGTAGATAAATGTCATTCCTAATCACCCATCACCATCATCAATCCTCTTTGGTACCATTCTCTGTCACCTCTACCCCCTATCACAATGACCAATGAACCAGCCAGGAACTTCTGCCTGAACATGTCCTTGAGTCTCTAGTCTTCTGACATAGGAGGGTGAGCCTTTGCCTCATGCTCAGGGGAAATGTCTTTTCTTGACATAAATCTGACTTTATTTTCTCATTTGGCAGGCCTTGACTGATTATTAGATTTCAGCTGTTTTAAGCTATTCCTTCTCCTCAGACAATGGCCTGCAGATTAATTTCCAGGTACTATATTCTACTACCAGTGTTTCAGGAATTTTTTGAATGATCAAATGGATCTGGTAATTCATGGAGCTCTTTCCTAGGTGGTATCCCCTTGCTTGACCTTGCAAGCAATTACTTTGCAATCCTCCAGAATTTTATACCTTTTTTCAATGTTTATATATACATATGTATGCCTATAGATATATATACCAAGGACAGGATGTATATACTTACATATGTGTATATATACACATAACTCTAAGAGTGGAATATACATGCATGTATATGCATTTATATGTGTGTACATGTGTATGTGTTTATGTATACTCAGTATAGGTACATATACATACATATTTGTAAAGGTCAGTTAGGGTGATATAAACATATAGATATACATCATATATACACATCATATATGTGTGTTTATATGTATAAACATATGTATATGTATACATATACATCCTAGTAGTGATATATATGTTTGATGATGATGATGATAATGATAATAAATAACATTTATATAACATTCACTATGTGCCAAGTACTATGGTAAGAACTTTATAATTATCTCATTTGATCCTCACAACAACCCTAGAAGGTAAGGGGTATTATTATCCCCATTTTACAGATGAGGAAACTGAGAAAATTAGAGCTTAAGTGACTTGACTAGGGACACACAGTTAGGAAGTATTGGAGGGCACATTTGACCTCAATTCTTCCTGACTCCAGGTCCGGTGTTCTTATCCACTGCACCAGCTAGCTGTTACATGGATGGATGAATGTATATACACATATAATGTATGATATATATTCACATATATAGTGTATATTATATGTGTGTATACATGCATACATGTATACAAATCCAATATAGTATGTATGTGTGTGGAGAGAGGGAGAGAGAGAGAGAGAGTATTAGCTTTTGGGACACCCTTTATATATGCTAAGGATAGCATATACATAAACTATATACATATACTATTCTTGGTCTTACATTCTGTGTCTTCTAATACCAGGGGGCCTTTATGGGTCTCCATACACATAAAACAACAAGTTGCAATCAAGTCTGCTCCCATTTTTCAGAAGATTACTCCATGATAACCAGTATTGCTAGCAGAAACACTCAACAATATTATGCAAAAATAACACAACTAAGCAATGTTATATACCATGAATTCTGGTAAAGCAAACAATAAAGCAGATATGTTAAGTAGCAGCTATGCAACAGTTAAAAATCATTGCATTCATATACTAACAATTGGTGTATATCTAGGCAACAGCATACAATAAATCAAAATCAATTGCACATGCACATAATCTCATCCAAACATGCATAATGTGTTAGTAGCATCAACAAAAAAGCATTCTGCATTCACAATTGCTCCATGACTGCAACAGATTGATTATAGAAGAAAGACTTGTCACTGGCAGAATAAAACATAACAAGACCAAATAAATTTAAAAGGCAGAGTTTTCTTCAGATGGGGGAAAAATTCTGTGGATAAATAGGTTTTTTAATGAAAAAATCTTTAAAAAGAAAGCAATAGTAAGCAAGCTAGTCTAATATTCTCTTCAAAATAGAGAAAATAGAGTAACATTTCAAATAAGGAGTGGGGAGTTGTTGAAAGGTTTCAGTAGAATAAAAAAAATCTCCATGGGAGACAGAAAATGACCTTTATAAAGCAATTCAGAGGATGAACTACTGTATATGATGGGTCCAGTGTAACACATCCTCAATTGTATGGGAGTGGTGGCATCTGTATTTGATGCTAGATGAATTCTGACATCAGGTAAGGCTAGTAGCAGCTTCAAACTAATTGGCTGAGTGCAGCAATAAGAAAGCCCAGCAACCTTGGGGCCCTCAGTAGCTGTGACACCAGTGTTCATGTCCTCAACTTGAATGTGCTTTTTCCTCAGTTCACACTTCCTTATGGCTCTCTTTTCTCTCTCAGTCTCTCTCTCTCTCTCTCTCTCTTTCTCTCTCCCTTTCTCTGTCTCTCTCTTTCAGTCTCTGTCTCTGTCTCTCTGTGTGTCTCTCTGTCTCTCTCTCTCTCTCACCCCCCCCCCATACCTCTCATTTCTTCCCTAGCTTTCACTAAAGGAGGAAAGATTTCTTGTCTCTGAGGAAAAAAAACTTCCCTCCCCCAGCCTGACAGCATATGATAAATAACCACATTGATTGTGTCTATGGTCACCAGGTTTATCCAACAATTAAAACAGCAGAGATATTGAAAGGTTAGAAGGAAAACAAAAGTTTAGATGGTGTTAGCTTCAGACCAGCAGCAGAACACGGCCAGCAATTGGCTTGTCTTTCCTTTACCCACTCTCCCATTGATCAGAAGAGAACCAAAAAGTGTCGTCTGACAACTTTGGGCTAATTTCCATTTAAACACAAAAGGGAAAGCAAAGAGTCTCAACTATCCCCAGCAATCTCATTGTAAAAAGAAGCTTACAATCCATTTGCTAAAGGAAAGTGTTGTAACATTTATATTGCCTTTACTGGCTGTTACAAGGCTTTGAATCAGTTCTTCATTCATGGGTTATTCACAGACTGAAAAAGCATAAAATAGATCCAAGTATCATGAGAACATGTGTGTTTTGTGTTCACATTAGACACATATATACATATAATTCTTCATTATACAAACCATGTCACCGAGATAATAATGTCAAAAACAATTAAAATAAGAAGTGGCATTTTTCAAGGAGACATTAAAGTTCCCATGGTTCTGCTTAATTTTAAACCTAGTACTATCTCCCCTAAACAGAAGAGAGTGTGACTTCCAAGTTAACGAGGAAGCCCTACCAAAACATCTAATTAATCACGTGATGTGAATGGAAGACTTCAAGTTATCTGGCTCCACTGAAAAATACATTAATCAGCTTCTCCATTTGGGGGATATTTTTCCATTGGTATCAAAATATCTTTTGGATACAATAACTTTAAATTTCTGAATATATACCAAGGAAAGAAATAGATTGAAGGCTCCAACTTTGAAATTGAAAATCAAATCAGACGACTGGATCAGGGACAATACATACAAATAAATATCTTGGTGTCTTCCTAACAGACTAATGGAGCATATAGCTACAAGGAGAAATTTGTGGCTTTACATGTTGAGATGCATCTGCAAACTGAAATCAAAACCCAATGTTTAAAGAACCAATACCAGAATCAACATATACTTTTGGAACTATAAAATTGTTCTTCATGAATTTGGGAAGAAGACTAACAAAAATCCAGAAGTATTAATGAAACACAGAGTCCATTTCCCTAAGGTAGCAAAAGAAAGATTAACACTTCCATCTCCAAAAGGAGGAAGAAAGTTGATAGCTGTTCTCAGAGCCAATGACAAATAGCTTAAAAACTTTTACAAATACCTTTGAAAGATTCCAACAACTTCATCAAGCGATGGTAAAGTCTGACAACAGACAACATGTCTTTAGCTTAACTGAATTGAACAGAAAATGATTTGTTTCTGGATGGAGCTTATAATATGGCTAAGATCCAAATGCAGAATCAAAAGGCCCTCCATGGGCAACATCCACATAACCTTAGCCAACAATTTATTGATGAAGAAGTATCAAATGACTAAATCATAAAGATTTCTTTGTGGAAAGAAAGGAGTTTATGGTGGTGATTCAGAATCTGGTAAATTCAGCTGAAAATTACAGAAAGATTATCTTTAAGGAACTAGGATTTATTAATCAATGCAAATTATGAAAGGAAATAGTAGGAACTGCACAATATATCACTGAAGGTTGGGAAAAATCTAGAACCTATCAAATATCTAGCAAGGTATGACTTGGTAGTTGGAATTAAACATCAGAAGCTTTTTGTCTCATACACTAACAGATGACAAGTCTCTATGAAACAAATATAATCATTAAAATAGTGTTGAAAATTCAACGGATCAGTTGTAACATAAAGCAAACCATAATTACCAACAGAATTGTTACATACGATCACTCAGACAAAACATTGATTCATAAAAAAAGAGAACATTTTTTAATACATGTTTATGTACCAAATAGTCATAAACCACAAGCTAAATAGAATAAAATTAAATCATGTAGGAAGAGGAGGTATATGTCATTCTGCCCTCTTTCCTTGCTAGAAAGGATTTAAGAACGAATGAGATTCTCTGGTCTCCATGATGTTCCTTGGATAAAACACTCCATCTCCAAACTCTAGACATTTTCACAAATGATCCTCCATGTTTGGAATTCTCTCCCTCCTCTTCTCTTGGCTTTCCTGGCTTCCTTCACATCCCAGCTAAAATCCCATCTTCTCCAGGAAGCCTTTCCTGATCCCCTTTAATTCTAGTCTCTTCCTTCTGCTGGTGTCTCCAATTTATCTTTCACGTATTTTTTTTTGCTTAGAGTTGTTGTTTCTCCCATTAGATGGTGAGCTCTCAGAGAGCATGGATTGTCTTGCTTTTCTCTTCATCTATAACCCAAGCCTGAGAGCCATTAGTATTGGCTCTCTCCTCATTGGTGGAAGTCAAATGCCTTAGGCTTGTGTAAAGGGTGGGTCAGAGTTGGTGAGAGAGGGGACAGAAAAGAGATCAATTCTCTTCACTCTCTTTGAGCTCTTCTTGCTTCCAGCTTTGAGAGAGAAAGTGGGTTATTCCATTTTTTCCTTAGGAAGAAGCTGACATGAGGGGAGCTAGCAGTCTCCACCATGTCCCTATCTATGGTTTGCTGCACTAGAGACTTCATGGGAAATGTCCCTTTGGGTGAGATCTTGAACTTCCTCCTTTGGTTGAGTTGAGTCACTTAGATCTCAATGGGAGAACTCCTTCAATCTATACCATCTAGTATACATTCTCATATGTCTACTTGCTCTGACTTCTGTTTTGCTATTGACTTGGATAAATTGCTTTCTTTGTTATTTACTATGTGTGTTCATTACGGAACATTTGGTGGGAAGGAGGTCAAGCCTTGGATTTAAACTTGTGGCCCTACTTTCCCCATTAATGAATCGTGATCAAGAGGTTTGACCTGAACTTTACTCCTTCACTAAGAGTATTTAAGGGATAATAGCTATAATTCTAGTCTAATACCCCCTCTCTGAGGAGAACTGAGGAGTCAGGCTCTGGCTTCAATCTCCTGCTTCCCTTTCTGGCAGGAATCAAAGTCTCCTTTGGAGAAGAATGAGGGGAGGAGATGCCAAATAATTCTATTCTTACCTCCCTGGGAGCCACATAGGGACAGCCACATTATATATTCTGAGGGCTTAACAGTACCCGATGCATAGTAGGCACTTAATAAATGTTTATTGAGTGACAACTGTAAAGCATTTTAGCACCTGAGAAAATGTTATCGTTGCATCTTCTATCATGCAAAATCTTTCATACATATTATCTATTTGATAAGCATGCCATCTATCTTTTCATCCAACTTATCATAAAAAACAATAACCAGACCAAATCAATAACAGATTACTGGGTATTCCACTGGAGACTTCCTTCCAAATGGACATTGATACACTACAAAACTGAGCCATTCTGTCCCCAATTAGTAATTAGGAGAAGTAACTCTAGGGGAGACTTCAGAGAATGAATGGATTGCTGGAGTTCACTGAGGAGTGGGAGGTGGGATCCAAAGTCATCATGAGGGGTAAGGGGAACCTTGTGAAACACAGGTATGCCACACCAATTTTCTCTCAGAAGATGGGTTACTAATTTTCTGAACTGCCTTTTAACTTCATTATCCAATATATTTTCCAATCTTAATCTCTATAGACTATGGGCATTTGTCCAAAATTACCAAACAATTCTGGAGCTCAGCATTCTCCAATTTTATTTTTGTTTTTTGTTTTTGTTTTTCCCATTGGTTTAATGAATCTCAGCCGCTAGGAAACCAAGGGCTGAGGCAGTCTATGACCTAGAGGCAAGTACATTGTCTCTGCTATTTTGGCTATTGTCCAAAAGCAATTTAAAGCCTTACCCTGTATCTATCCTTGCCCCTTCACCCCTACAACTTGCCAAAGTCTGAAATGGGTTTTTCTCCTTTACATAAAGAAAAAAAAAAGTTCCTAAAAATTAGAATCATCCAAAAGTAGAATGAGCTGCCTTGGGAGGAAATAAATTCACTCTCACTAGACATCTTAAAGCAAAGACTAAATGACCACTTGTCTAATCTATTGTAGAAGAGATTTTACAGATGAGAATAGATTGCCACTGAGGTTCTGTGAGTATGTGAACTCTTCCTTTCCAGCTCACTTTGGGTGTGCTAGAGCAGCTCTGGGCTCCAGAGAGCTGATTGTTAAATCTACAGCAGAAATATTTACACATCAGAAATTGACAAATGCGACATATCTAGACTAGATCGCTTTGTTAATTGCTTAGACTTAATGAAATGATAGCAAATATGTTAAAAATGTAGGTTAAACTTAAAAGCTTGTCATGGATAAACTTTTTTTTTTCTTTAAAGAGTCTGTTGTTAAACATTTACTAGTATACCCCCCGAATGTACCCTATATATTCCTGCACTGAGAGTTTTTTGTTTCTATTTTGCCTGGAAGACCCATCTAGTTAGTCTGTATTTGCCTTTATTGCCTTCTTCAGTCATGGCTATCTCAAGTCCTTCCTCCTCCCAGGAAACAGCCCTGGTCACACTGATTCATAACTTCCTCTTCTGAATTCCTTGACAATTGCACATACTACTTATTTGGCACTTAGCATATGCTGCCTTGTGTTGACAGTTATCTTTTAATATATGTAATTTTGGGGCAAATCACTGCCCTTTTCTGAACTTTTCCCCTCCCTAAAATGAAGGAGTTGGACAGCATGGCCTCTGGGGTCCCATCAACTTCTAAATCCATGATCCTATGATTCTCAACTAGAATGAAGCACTTTAAGAGCAGAGACTGTATCAGATGTTTTGTTTTTCCCAGAGCCTTACATATTTCCCTACACATAACAGACCACATGCATGTATGTGTGTGTATGCATGTGTGTATGACTAGAAGGGCCATGTTATTTTCTATTTCAATTTTCTTGTATTCCCCCTCCCCTTTCAAAAAAAAAACTTTTATTGAAGCATGAATAAGAAGCAGATATATAGTGGTGTTATCACAATTTAATATAATCACACTCACCTATGACATCCTTTCAAGATTACTTTCCCCCTAACCATCAATTTTTCTGCCATTTAAGTGTTTACTTGTTTTTGTTTTCTTCTATTTCAGAAGATCCAGTTCCTGTGTTATAATCAATAGTTAAGTTTTGTGTAGTTAAAATTAAATCAAAATTTGCATTTAATTGATTCCATAGCAAGTACCTCAGATCATAAATTTTCTACTATAAACTGCCTTCTTCTAAAGAGATGTTAACCCCTTTCCAACTACATCAGCTTAAAGACACTATAATGTACTTTTTGAGTGATTTAGGAGATTTTTAAGAGTAATCCTGATGATAACAAGTTTTACCTTAGTGTTGACTTTAAAAACCGAGCCCCCAGTAAAAGAAGTTCATTGTGTTTATATAGATAACAAGGTTTTAGATATTGACCACCCTCACCTATGTCCACTGTCTGCTATTGGGCTAGTTTCCTTCTTCCTTCTTATCTAAGGCAATTGAGAGTTATACTCTGATATTTCCATATTAATTGCTAAAATTGAAACATCTTTCTCATTAATGATTAGCTGTGAGTCACCATTCCAGTTTATTAAATATTAGTATCTAATTAATAACTAATTAGTATAAAATTATTTTCTTATAAACTTTCACTAATTTCTCCCTCTAATCTCTTGGATTTTTAATAAGCATCAGTGTTGCTGGGTATATTTTTTATTAACAATATAACAAACAATAAAACCAAGATATAAATAATTTGTGATATATTATCTGTGAAAAAACTCACAGTCAAATTTACCTTTAACTATCACTAAAACTGTTTCTCAATTCTGGAAACACAGTCCCAAATTCAGCTCTCTCAGGACAGTATTCAAAGTTTCTCAAGAATTCTCTTTATGTTTCTTCAGGAGATCATTGGCAAAAGAGTTCTCTCAGGAAATAAGTTCTCTTCTTCTCTTTATACTTCACTCAGTCTTTCCTTGTGATGTAATCAGTCAACTCAGTGACTGAGCTTGATGACAAATTCAATGTTTTACCCTTATAGTCAGCCTCCTAACTTTCCAAAGAAGAGGCAGGTTCACTTCCTCACTTCTTCTCTGGGACCAAGATTTAAGTGACTAAATATTATAGAAAAATCATAAGTATGCAAGACATGAAATCCTGAGTCAGCTCTAGGGTCAGAACCCAGATGTTTCAGCCAGTCTAACCTTTACTACTGACAACAATACAAAAGGGCATTTTGTGAGAGAACATGAAGGTTGGTCTTCCATCATGTTCAATTCAGTTTAAATAAATTCAATTTTTTAAAACAGCATTTATTAAATACCTATTATATGCCTGGCACTGTGCTAGTCACTCAGGATTCAGACAAAACAAACAAAAAAATCCCTGTCCTCAAGGAGTTCATATTCTACTAACCTAGAAAGGTTAGAGATGTATCTTTTCTTTAACTCATATATAGAGCTTGAAGTACTTTTCTAATTTAAATTTAATTTAAAATTCTAAACTTCAAATTTATTTCAGGCATATTCATCAGGTAAATGGCAGCCTGGTGTAGTGGATAAAGGGTTGGCCCTGGATTCAGGAAAAGAGGGGTCCAACTTTTGTCACTAATACCTACTGACTATATGACCATGAGAGACTCAATCAAGTGCCTAGGACCTTAATCATTCATATGATTATTTTCCTGCCCAATATTTCTATTTTATGGAAAAATTTAGTCCACTTGTTTCTGAATTTAAAATAAGCCTGCCAGATTCATAGTTTTAGATGTTTTAACTTTCATTATTCTTTTTGTGAATTTGGAATTTGACTGGAATTATTACATTTGTTACATAGGACAAAATCATGGTGCTCTAGGGAACCATTTTATTTTTGTAGCTCTTATTGGTATCAGGGTCTGAAGAGAAGTATAGTTGTTTTTGTTTTGTTTTTCTTGTTTTGTTTTGTTTTGTTTTGTTTTGTTTTGTTTTGTTTTGTTTTGCTTTGTTTTGTTTTCCCAGAAACTGTGAGAAAAGTCTGAAGGATTGGTGGGTGTGTGAATCTCTCCTCTCATAATCCTTCAGTCTCTCCCTTCAATTATGGACAAGCAAAACTAAAAATAATATTATGCTTTCCATCAACCCTGGCTACTAATACATGGCTATATTTCCATGGAAATTTATTAATGTTCTACTTTTGAGAATGCACTTTGAATGAAGAAATTAAGTTGATTCACCTCCTAAGCTTTACAAATTTACATCGTTAGTATTTTCATTTTCTTGACAACATGGGCCATTATAGGATTCCCCAGGTGAAGAGAAACAAATTAAACATAGTCATTTGTTTTTAAGATTAAATGTGGAACAAAGAAGTGTTCTGTAGTTATCAAATGGTTACAAACAGAAGCTATCAATAATTCAAAGCCCATAGTACTGAGACAACATGTTTCTAATTTAGAAACTTCTCCTTCTCCCTACCATGAGTTAAGTTTGGATTCTCATTTATTAGGAGGCAAAATGCTTCAACCAGATGTTTCCATAACAATTGGAAACATCGTACAGATGTATAGTAAACGCATACAGATGAAATATCATACAGATGTATGGTAAATCCAAGTCTGGAAACTCTTTTTAGCTAAAGGCTGATGTAGTATTGTAACTATTGGGAGTCTGGATAAAGGTTTAAACATTTGGCCAGTCTTGATTGCCAGTTTATTTTGTTCAATCCAGTCCATTTAATTGAAATCAAAACAGTCTAACAACCATTTATCCTGCCTGCTATGGGCAAGGAATTATGCTCAACATTGGAGGCACAAAGATGAAGCAAAAACAATGCCAGCCCTCAAGGAGCTTACATTTAACCTTTAACACTTACCCTTTATCTCATCTCGCCAATTTTTTTTTTTTATCTGACGGGGTGAGGGAATGTGAAACATAAGAAAATTATAAAATTTCATTGATTTCCTACAAGATGTTTCAACTGACTTAGAAGAGAGGGGCCAAGAAAATTTGGCCTTAGCATTCCTGGAACACTATCAGATTTCTAATTTACTTTAGGCATTTTCATCAGGTAAAGGGCAGCTTGGTTAGTGGATAAAGGATTGGCCTTGGATTCGGGAAAAGAGGAGTTCAACTTTTGCCTTTGACACCCCCGAGACAGGGGTGGAGAACCTGTGGCCTCAAGGCCAAGGGGATTTGTTCTGTGAAGTTTGGATTCAGTCAAAGGGCCACACTTTAGTTCCTAGAGGGCCACACGTGGCCCGGAGGCTGGAGGTTCCCCACCCTGCTCTAAGACTTCAGTTGGCAGAAGAGTTTTAGTAGAAGGTTTTTCCTCACCAGGAGTTCCCTACATACAGGAAATCACAGAACTGAGCTCAAATTATCACTAAGTAGAAGGTCGTAAAAACTGGTCTGCTTAATTTTGCTCTTTTTCTTTTTTTGGAAGAAAATAGTTTTTCTGGATGTTGTATTCAATAGGTGGAACCTATAAGGCCATGACAAAGCATTCGATGTTGCAGCCAAATGACCGGGGATTTTTTTTTTCCCTAACAACAAACATTTGTTTATTCACATACATGCTCATGACATCACATTCATCATTCTTGAAGGTAGGCGGTGAGCTGGTAAAAGCTGACTTGACTAGTTCAGCCCTGGCCCTTAGGTTTCACATATTCAAAGGCTTAACCAACCTAGAGATTGGGTGTCTTCCCAGCATCCAAGGCACTTTTATACTGTGGCACAGTTAGAGTTAATTTTCCTAGCTCCCCAACCCTCATCTCTCATTTCTTACTAGGTAACTTAGAGAATACCCTCATTTCACAAGGAGCAGGGGGATTGTGAGCCAGATAGATTTAGGCTGCGTACCTATGATATTATCCATTGAAACCTGTGTAGCAGAGGTACTCCTTGGGAATGACCTTCTCCCTTTTCATATTCCATGTATAAAACATGGAGAAAACACAGTTGCTGGTCTCATAGATTTATAGGCAAGATAGAAGTTGAAAATAACTCATCTTACTAAGTGAATTTCATTTTTCATTCAACTTCCAAAGACATTCTCAAAATCCTTGTACTCATAGCAATTACATATTTAGCATAATTTTTCTTTTTTTTTAACATATTGTACATATTTAAATTTTCCTAAAATTTAAAATTTCTCCCTGCTTACCTCCAGAGGGGGGGAAAAACAGTCTTTTCCATGGCTTCAAAACTGTCAGTAATAGTATACTTGATGGTAGCCCTAAGAATCCCATGGAAAGAGCTTAATCAATATTGAGTGGAAAAAATGAATTATAACTAAAAAGATGATTGGTCTATTGGTAGATTAATAATAATAATAATAATAATAGATCATGGTAATATCATGCTTTAAGGTTTTCAAAGATTATTAAGGTAAGTATCAATCTAAAACTCTCCAATAAAGAATGGATGAAAGGGACACAAGATATACCCATTCTAAAAAATTCAAGTAAACTAGACTGAGATGCCCATCGTTATGTACACTGGTGCCCCTGGGGCTGCTGCTTCTGTCACTGTGCTGACTCTCTCCTTCCTTCTCCCTCACATGCACAGCACCCCTGAGAGAAAATGTTTCACTACTATAACCAAAGAGAAAGTTCTCAGTTTGAAGGACCACACCTTTGGAGCTTCCAGGGAATTTTAAGGTTGTCTTGTATACTTTTCTCATCCTTCATTAAACAAAAGAGGAAATTAAGGTCTAGGTGGCTTGTCCAAGGCCACATAGTTAAATGTTCTCAAATATAGGGTTGCAACAAATATCCAAGGTTATCTATTCCTACTTCCTCATTGGAAAGAAGGAGAAAATGACCTGGGTGAGATGTCCAGAGTCTAAACATCCCCTTTTCCAGAATAAGCCAGGCTTCTGTATCTGAGGTTCTGTCCCTCTCTTTCACAAGTAAAGTCAGGTCTTGCCAGATGAAAATTTTTTAAGATGGTTTCTATGGATATCAGTGGAACATGAACTGGGGGTCTCTCTTGGATACTGGAGTCATGGTTCTCAAGATTCCAGGTATTGGTAGCAATCTTACATGAACTGAAGCATTCCACTGGGTAGTGGACCTATGTCTTCACATAATTTTATTAAATGTTTTTCAGAATTCCAGCTTTTTGTACCAATCTAACATGGACTGGAATTCTCCACTGGATATGAGATCGATGTCTTTGTATGACTGAATTGGATTTAAATGTATTTGTTCCTCATAGAATGATATTGTTGCCTTAGTTCATTGAAATACAGCTATCCTAGTGATTGGACACCTTCAAAACAATTTATAGTGAACGAGGTGACCATGTGTTCTACTTAAAAAGCCAAATTTCCAGGTACATATCTAGGTTTTTAAAGACTATATTTGGTTTCTCCTTCAGAGTTTTTAAGATTTGGACTTTTATTGTGCAATTTTCCTGGTGGTGGTGGTCTTCTTAGAGAAGCTATTGCAGAAATCACCTCCTAAAAAGCAACAAGCACCTGGACCCAGAAACTCCTGACCTCTTGAACCCATGAGTTGGCCACCAAAGTTAGAATCCATCCTTCATTATTGCTATTCCTGGTCTGGGCTGAGTAAGCAAACAAAGAAGGGGTAGCCAGGACTTGGAAGTTCAATCTCAGACTCACATAGGCCTCACACTTGTTCCACCTGATGTAGCCAGAATGCATGTTTCATGGAATTGAGCCCGTTATATACACATATATACATACATGTATGTATATACACATATACTTGTGGTTAGATATTTGCTGATCTAATTCTGCTTTCCTCACTTTCCCTCGCTTTGCATATACCAGGGGATACATTTTCTTATCCTCAGCACAGATTTTCTTCTTGTACATCTTATTTCTTCCTTGTCTCCTACACCATAACTCGGAGTATTCTTTACATACTAAGTCACCTTTTCACTCACTGCTTGCTCTTTTGAGAGGAGTTGTCTCTCTCATTAGTCCAGAGTGTTTCTGTCTTTGTATCCCAGGGCCCAATATAACACCTGGCAGATAGTAGGTGGCTAATAAATATCTGTTGAATTGAAGTAAATGAAACAGAACAGAATAGAAATATTTAGTTTATTTTTTTTTCTTTAAGCCTTCCCATGTGTCATAGTGATCTTCCCGTCTGCCTTCTTGGGGCCGTCTTTGCAAAGGCAGGCTTGCCTGGCAAGTAATGGAAAAATTACTAGTGAACAAAAGAAGGTGTGGTTCCAGTAGGAGCTCAGAGCCCAAAGACAACTGACTAAAAACACCTTTCTCTCATTCCTGGGACATAATCAATTTAATGATCTATATACATTGAATCAGAGGCTTAATTTATTTGTTGTTTTACCGACTATGAAGCTTACGCAAAGAATGCAATGTAAGCAGAATTTAGTTAGGGATGTTCACCCTGACAGATGACATTTAACATTAGTGGCAAATTATTATCACATTTACTATAATTACATATAATTATTGCTATTATCACCCATGACTGTCCGGGGCTAGAGACAGAGTTGCTATATCTCCATGTCAATCTGAACTCTGTTCAGGTGTTTCACTCAGTTTCGAGGAACGAATTTATCAGGAGGAGTCTAATGGAAGGGTGAGGTGCAAAGTCAGGGGAATGACTAGCGCTGGCTGGTTCCTTCAAGCATATCCCTTCTCTGAAGAATGCACAGAAGCCAATAGGAGTCTAGATATTTTTAGTCTTAAGTCTAGGAATATTCTTAAAGGCAAGGAGGTCTTAAAGTTTCCCAAGATTAAAGGTGTCCTAGCACAACCCCCTCATTTTACAGAGAAGTGAACTGAGATCCATAGAGCTGAAGTGGCTTGCCTAAGGTCATACAAGTAGCAAAGTTAACATCAAAATTTGGCTTCTAATCCAACATTCATTCCACTGCACCATATGGCCTTCCTTGACAAAGATCTGTCAGGGCTAGGATCTGAATTCCATACGTTGCTAGATATTTTATTTAGGTATATTTGAAGAGTGCTGCTGTATCTCCAGGATAAATCCAACATGGTCAGAGTCAACAATTTTGGGGACTTACAACTGTTGGGTTTCTGCTACATTTTCCATTTCAAATTTTTAGATTTATATTCATTAGCGATATTGACCTATATTTCTCTTTCTTTGCTTTACCTCCCTTGTTTAGGACCATAGCAATTTCATAAAAGAAGGTTGGTAAAGTATTATCATTCTCGATGTTTCAGAATAATTTTTGTATGACAGGTATTAATTATCTTTTAAATGCCTGATAGAATTCACCTGTAAATGTCTGGTTCATAGCCTCATTACTTCCCAATGGCAATTCCTTTATGGCCTGTTCACTTTCGGTTTCTGAAACAGAGTTGTCAAAGATCTCTATTTCAATTTCTATTAATTTGGGTATTTTATATTTTGCAGCTAATACTTAATTTAAAAATTCATCATATAAGTATATAATTGTTGCTGTCAGGTTTTGGTCATTCTTTTTATTTTCTTATTCTTTCACCTGTCATTTTTTATTTTGGTAATTTTATTTCTCTCTCCTTTTTGATCATTTCAGTTAAAGGTTCATAAATTTTGTTAGTACTTCCCGAGAACCAGAGTCTTTTTTTTAATACTACTGTCTTTTAATTTTTTAAAATCTATTTCTCTTCTAATATTAAAGATTTCTTTTATATTTATTTTGGTTGATTTGCTGATTATCTAATTTTGTTCATTGAATACTTAGTATCACAATTCTCTCATTTTCTATTTTGTTAATGTATGCAGTGATATGCTTTCCCTCCCCCTGCGTTTGAGGACTGTTTTATCTGCTTCTCAGAAATTTGGAAATACTGTCTCATCATTATTATTATCTTAACAGTTATTACTTTTTTCTGTAATTTGTTCTTTCACCTTACTATTCAGGATATCATGATTAATTATCTTCATTTACGTCTATCTGTTTAGCTTGTATTCCCCATATTCTTGACCATTTTCATTGCGTTATTATCTGAAAAGAATGTCTAGTGGGTCTTTTTTTTTTATATTTGTTTAAGCATGGTCTATTTTTGTAAAAGTACTTTATGATACCAAGAAACATACTTTAATATTACCATTCAGAAGAAGATATCATAGTTTGTTCAATTTTAACATTTTGTTCAGCTCTATATTTTCCTTTTAATTTTCTGTTATATTTATCTAACAGTGAGAGAAGAACATTAGGGTCTCCTACAATTTTTGTGTTGCTATCCATTTTGTTTCAATTCAGCTAACCTTTACTCAATGAATTTATATTAAAGAACATACATATTTCTTAGCACTACATGATACCTTTACAAATATAGAGCACGTGCTAGATAATTATAAATATAACATCAATTTTAGGTATTGCTAAAAGATATGTGATAGCCACTTTGATATATTTTGAAAATATCCTTTTCCATTTTATTCTGAATTGTAGGAGTTCAAAGGAATGTGTCTAGGCTTTGCCATTGTCATCTTGGCAAGAAACCTGGATGGCATGCGGAGGCTGGCAATACATATCTCTAATTACATGTATGTTATTTTCTTGGGGTGTCTGATGTATTTATTATGGGATTGTAGTGTTGCTCATGAGAAAGTGTTGGCATATGCAATCTTTTGGGGTAAAGGGTTTTGTAGGTTTTTGGTTTGTAATTGGTAGCACTTGCCAAATAAACACTTCACAGTAAAATGTTTGTATTTTTCCAGTACTTGAGCCTGAAACTGTATAAATACTTTTCAATGTATTACATATCTCTTCTCATATCTTTTTTTTCAAACACATATCTTATTACTCCTCTGCCTCGCTTCATTCATTCGGGGTTCTAGCTAAGTTTGAGGATGTTGGAACAAGAAATGCTCAAATGGATTTGAGTTTTTCTTTATTTGAAAGTTCCCTCCATTGATTCATATCACAAACGACCGATACCTGCTTATCCTGTACAACTGCTTTCTTCTTACTTGGAATGACATCCTGAGTCACAAGATGAGTCCCTACTTCCGGCTTTTATAATAATCACTCTCTCCTCCTAAGGATCCTAAGGCCAGATAACCCTACCTCTACTTCCATTTCCCCCCTACCACTTTGGGCACTGGCTCCCCTTGGTGCCATATTTCTTTTCTTCTGGAAGGGATGACCCTTTCTTAGAGGAGCTGGCCTCCTAATGTGAAAATTCCCCCCAGTCAAAATCCATTAGGAAGTCCCCTGTCTCTCACCACAGACATTCACCTCACCCCACCCATGAAAATAAATATTCTTTAGTAGTACTCTTTCTTTTCTCCTTCTAGGGTGAGACCCCTCTTCTCCTCCTTCCTTCTCAATCCTGTTTTTCTCCTACAGCTGCTGTTCTTGCCCACAGCTTTGTGAAACTACTCTTTTCACCCTTGGATTGGTCAGGGGAAAATCTCAAGCTCCCCGTTGTCTGTTCTTTTTCCTCTCCCCATTACCAGATCTTCTTACTGTTATCCCTCTCAGAAATATAATGATTTGGGGCAGCTAGGTAGTACAGTGGATAGAGCACCGGCCATGGATTCAGGAGGACCTGAGTTCAAATCCGGCCTCAGACACATAACACTTACCTAGCTGTGTGACCCTGGGCAAGTCACTTAACCCCACTGCCTAATCAAAAAAAAAAAAAAAGAAAGAAAGAAATAAAATGATTCCTTCATAGGGGATCACAAGGTTTAGTTCAGGTAGTATTAATTCATCTTCCATCTTCCCTCTTCCTGATTCTGTAGTCATAAATCTAGTGCTTTAGGTAGTTTTTGTCCCTTAACTGAACCTTGTTTTTTTTTTTCTTTTACCCCTTAGTTCGTTTTCTCTAAAACATCAGCCCAAAGCCTATAAAGAAGAAAGAATTTATTGCATTATTTAGTCTTTTCTCGACAGTTGTACTTACTTGCTTTTCTCATTTCTATATCCAGGGGGATATTTTCAAATTGAATATTCTGCTTACCTCATTTTTTTCCCAGGAATTTCTCAATGCCTCTCTTTCATTGAAGGCCCATCAAGTTGAAGGTTAACAATGAGGGTGAAATAATTACTGTAGTCTCTCAGAAAGAAGGCCAACAAGAGAATGTGTGTGGAGGCAAAGGGATGGATTGAAACCGGTGAAAGAAAAGGGGAAATCTTGTTTCACTAGAGGGAGGGGGATCCCACTAAAGAATGCTCCCACTGGGGAGGAGAGATCTTTTTGATGGGAGATGAGGACTTTATGATGGATGTAAAATTCAGGGATTTGTAGTTAGACATACCACTCATCCTATCTCAGAAGAGTGGGGAATTAGAAATCCTGGAGACAGCTGACCCCCCCGAAGAGTGGGAGGGTATGGGTCCAGGAAGGAGACTTCATATAGTAAATAGTAAATAGTAAATAGTAAATAGTAAATAGGCAATAGCAAATAGGCAAACAGTCAAATAAAATTTAAAAATGCTAAATTAGTAAGAAATCTATTATATCATTTTAATGGAATATGAACAATAGAATAACAATAAAGCAGGTGGCTAGGTGGCATAGTGGAAGAGTGCTGGGTCTGGAGTCAGGAAGACTCACCTTCCTGAGTTCAAATCCTACCTCCTGGGCAAGTCATTTCACCCTGTTTGCCTCAGTTTCCTCATGTGTCAAATGAGCTGGAGAAGGAAATGGCAAACCACTTCAGCATCTTTGCCAAGAAAACCCCAAATGGGTTCATGAAGAATGGAACACAATTGAAATGACCCAATAAAGACAATGAACTAACATTTATGTGGCACTTTAAGGTTTTGACTAAAAAGATGTACGATGAAATAAACGCTACGTTTTTGTTTTTGTTTTTTATTGGTGGCAGCCTGGTAGAGTGGGACTGTTGAATCTGAAGTCACAGGATACTAGGTCACTTTGTGACTCTCCTACTTGCTACCTGTACAATCTTGAATGAGTTACCTAACTTCTATGTGTCTTGGTTTCCTTATCTGTAAGATGAAAGAGTTGGATTAGATGATTTCAATTGCCCTGACAGCTCTAAATCATAGGAATCACAATCAGTTGTGGGTTTCCCCCCCCCCCTCACTTTATTCCTCTCTTCCGCCTTTCCCTTTAAGTCCCAGATACCATTTGAAAACTGAAGGATCTAAACTGGGTTTAACATTACTTTTTGATTCTTATCACCTAGGGATGACCTAAGGGCTCAGAGCTTTTAGGGGAAAGTTCTTAGTTGCAACACTTTTTATCTTAAAGTCAACAACATCAAACACTATTGACAGGTCAGTGATAAACAACATGGAAAAATAACAGCAATCTCTGGGATTATTGATCCTCCCAGCCACTGTGATCTTTGTACCTTTCAGCGATTAGAACCCAGGGAAGAGGGCTTGCCTGCCCTTTCATCTCTCTGAGGTGACAAAGGGGTAACAAGCAGAATTAGGTTTTTCTTGTAGACTCCACAGAATGTCATGTTTTGTTTTTGAATAATTAAGTGATCTCTTATAGGTGAGAACACTTTTTTTCTTTCTAGTTCCTCTCAACTGCTTTCTGAGCAGGAGGATTTGAAAAAGTAAATGTGTGTTCCACAAAGATAAGTTGGGAAAACTTGTTTTAAAATGACCATGTGATTTCAGTGGACTGTTAGAAGCTCAGTATGAATCAGCTGCAGTCAAGAAAGCTAATGAGATCTGAGCCTGCAGTGAAAAGCATGACTGCTAGAAATCACCCTCATTCAAGAAACTCTGTGGCTCCCTCTTGCCCCTAGGATAATATATTCAAAGCCCCTAAAGGTGGGCTTACTGCATTTGCTTTCATAAGCTCCGCATTTCAGGACAATTCCCACTATTCCTACTACATGAAGGGTCCTGGGTAACGTCTCAGGTATGGGAGACCTTGGGCAAGTCCCTAAATCTTTTCTTCAGCTATAAGATAAGGAACTTGGGCTAGATGACCTTGTGGAAACGTCTTTCAGCTTTGATTTTTGGGCTGTGTGACCTTGGGCAATTCACTTCCCATTTCTGGGACTATTTTCTCATACCCCAAAGAGATTGAATTCAATTATCTATAAGGTTCCTTCCAATTTGATATTTTGTGATTCTGAATAGAAGTTGTTTCTATTTGTTTTCTTTTGGCAATTGGGGTTAAGTGACTTGCCCAGAGTCACACAGCTAGTAAGTGTCTGAGGCTGGATTTGAATTCAGGTCCCCTTGACTACAAGGCCAGTGCTATATCCACTGCACCACCTAGCCGCCCCTAAGTATAATAAGTTTTAAATCTGGAGGGACCTTACTGAGGTGTCTAGTTTAATTCCCTCAATTTACAGAGGAGAAAACCCGCTTCTTTTCTCCGAGTCCAAGCCCTGCAGGCACCAATACTCTTTTGCATTGGCGTGGCTTAATGGAAAGAGCTCTAAATTCAGCGTGGGAGGAGCTGGGTTCAAATTGTGGCCCTGCCACCTGCCCTCTCAAGCCTCAGCTTTTCCTCATCTGTAAAACGAGGTTAGGCTTTATCTCTGTAAGTTTCCTCCCAGCTCTCACCCTAAGAATCAGCCTCGTTTATCCCAAGCAGTCAGGTGCTTGACAAGTGGGATCTGAGATTCTTCATCAGAGACATTCAGTTGAGTGCCTACTTCACTGGAGTTTCTCATCTTATCGCTACCGCAGATCTGTATCTTTATATGTCTGAAGTCATCCGCTCCTGCTGCCTCCCCTTCCTTTTCCTCTCTCTTCTCAACCCCTTTGCAAGCTGGCCACTGACTGATGCCGTCACTGAGTCTGATGGCCTTGTCTCACTTCTCAACCTTGAATTTTTGTTTGTCCTTCCTTCTCGGAGAGGCCCGATGACATCATGGGGGATGTCTCCACTTGCCTGTGAATTGGATTTAAGCGAGGCAGAGTTGCGCAAAGTCGGCAGCCTCACTCTCTCTTCCAGAGTCATCAAAGTCCAGTGGCAGGACAAAAGTCAGGATGACGGGCAGCTGAGGCAAGGCTTACCCCTGTGTTCTACTGGGCATTTTCTCCTCCCAGGGTTTTCCTAATCTTATCCTTTCCTGGTTCTCCTTCTGTATGACTGAATTGCTCCTTTTCAGACTCTCCTGTTCTGTCCTTTAGAAATGGACGATTGCGTCCTGGAGCTACCCCCAGACCCCCTCTCTTTTTCGCCCTCTTTACACTTTCTTCAAGTTACCTCTTTGGCTCTTATGAGTTTGGCCTGGAATCTACCTAGTCCTCAGCTCTGATGAGTTCAAGTTCACATCACCGACTACCTTCCAAAGTCATTCAACTGGATATCCCAGGGACATTTTGAGCACTTGTCCAAAACGGGCTCATTATTTCCATCCCTTGACCCCTCCTAACCACCCCCCCCTTCCAGACTTCTCTATTTTGTACTGTCACCTTTCCACCCAGGTTCCCTAACTTCTTATCCACACCTTCCACGACAGAATTATGTCCCTCCAAATTCAGTGAGTTAATCGAGCAGCAAATATTTATTGAGGGCACATTTACTATTGTGCCAGGCACTGTAGGATGCAAACATTAAACAAAAAAAATGAAAGATTTATATTTGGAATGGACATCAGAGCCCAGCTTATCTGACACCTTCATTTTATTCTCTACCTTGTGTCTCTCACTCCAATTCATCCGTCATGCCGCCAGCAAGTGCTTTTGCCAAAATGGGCGAATCTCCCTTTTCTCACTCCATAAACCCCAGAGTCTGTCTCCTGACCTTTAGGATTAACTAGAAACTCTTTCGAAAGCCCTTCACAACCTGGCCTCTTCCCGGCTTTCCATTCTTCTTGTACAGTTCTCCCTTCCTATTACTAGAAAGTCTAGCCTTCGTGCCCTCTTATTCTAGATAGAGGATGTTCAAATTCTTTTACCCTCTTCCAGTTTGGAATGTACTTCTTCCTCATTGAGGCTTCCTGGAATCTCTGATTTCCTTCAAAACCCTACTCCAACTCCACCTTCTACTGGAGGAGCCTTTTCTTACCCCTTCCCCCTCTCCCCACAGAGGCTGGTGAGCTTCCTCACAAACTACATGGATTCTTGTATTTTTCGGTTTCTATCCTATATGTACATATATCACATATGTATGTATGTATGTATATGTATGTATATACATGCATCTCCTCACCAGAATGTTAGCTCCTTACAAATCTGTAGAAGAATATAGGTGCACCTATGTGTATATTGGAATATATGAATGTTATATATTATAACATATGACATATGTTATAATATTATGTATTACAATATTACACACACATCTTGTCACATCGTGCCTGGTGCATTTCTCGGGCTTAATAAATGTTTGGAGATTGATGAGGTAACAAGCTCAGGAGCTTGAAAGACTTACCTAAGGTCACAAACCGTGAGCAGAGAAGGGATTCTGACCCAAGTTCTCTGACTCCAGTCTTTAGAACATCTTGGGGAGTCTGGGGGAGGGGGGAGGCATGTCTGGAGAAGCACTGGGAAAGTCCTGAGAGGGGCTGGAGCGGAGCTGGGGGGAGGTTGGGGGTCTGGAGAGGTACTAGAGGGGAGCCACGGTTGGGGGGAGGGTCTGGAGGGGCTGGGAGGCGCTGGGCAGGGCTCTCCTCTCCCCTGCCCTTCCTGGGCCAAAGGAACAGAGAGGGGCCTGCGGGCCACGGCAGGGTGAGAGTCCCCCGAGCTTTAGCAGAGAGGGTGGGGGGGCAGGACTAGCCTTGGGAAGGTGGGAAGCCCCGAGAGCCCACAAGGGGAGGAGCTGGAGAAGGGTCTGGCTGGAAGAAAGGATCCACGGAGCGGGAGGGGCCAGCTGGGGGCGTGGCCCAGGAACGGGAGGAAGGGCGGGGCTCTCGGGAAGGGGCGGGGTTTTGGAGCGGGAGGGGAGGGAAGGTGAGGGTGGGTGGGGCTCGAGGGCATGGGTGGAGCCCAGAGAAAGGAGGTGGTGACGATAAGGTGGGACTGGGCGGGGGGGGGGGGGG
>NW_020950239.1:311498-432260 GCF_900497805.2 Vombatus ursinus | reverse complement strand
GGGGCCCGGCGCGGCGGCGCGCGCGGGGGCGGGGCCGGGCTCGCGCTCCGGGGTGGCCGGAGGCTGGCAGTTGGAGGCCGGGCGGCGGCGGCGGCGGCGGGACTAGGGCGAGCCGAACCGGGCCGGGGACGCGGGCAGAGGCATGGTGGCGGCGGCGGCGAGGAGGCCGCGGTGTCCGGGCGTGCGCCGACTGAGGTGACCGGGGCGGAGGAGGTCTCCCTCCCGCTCCCCCCGCGAGCCCGCTGGGGCCGGCGCCCGTCCCTCCCCCTCGCCTCCTCCGGCCGGAGCCGCCGGCGGCGGGGCAGGAGCCAGGCGGGCCCCCCCCCCCGCCGGGGCCGGCTCTTTGTGGCGCTCCCGAGCCCCCCGGCCCCGACGCGCCCGTCTGCGTCTTTGTCGTGTCGCAGCCTGGGCTGGAGCATGTGAGCCCCCGGCCACCCCCGCGCTGCGCCCCTGCCCCGACCTGTCGGCCGCCATGGGGGGCCCGCCCCGAGCCGCCCGGTGAAATTGTCATTCGTGCGCCCCGAAGCGCCGGGCGCCGGCTCCCTGCGTGCGCGGCCCGGAGGCTCTCGGGGTGCGCCTGAAGAGCGGGGTCCGTCCGCGCGAGCCGCTCCGGATGCATTGTCTGGCTGATCCTGCACTTGCAGCATCCACCATTTCTGTAAACTCCAGATGCAGCCATGCAGCTCCGCATGAAAAGTGTCGCGGAGCTCGTCATCGGATCGACCGTTAAGCCAGCCCGCGGTCCGCCGGCCGAGACAAAGGACGGAAATAAAACGAGCCATCTGCGGGAGCAGCGCTCTGGCTCGCTGGCTGTGTGAGAGCCGCCGAGCCGGGGCCCCGCTCGGAGCTTCCTTCGCGGGGCGCGTGACCTAGAGGGGGGCTGCACCCTCCGGCCTTGGCAGATGTGAAGGAGGGGCCGGTCCGCTGTGAGCGGAGCCTGCACCATGGCCCAGACCAGCCTGCTGCAGGGCAAGCAGTTTTACTGCAGGGAGTGGGTCTTCCACAAGCTCCAGCATTGCCTCCAGGAGAAAACTAACTGCTGTAACAGCGCTGGCAGCCACCCGTCCCTCGCGAACCCTGGGAATAATGCGAGTGCTGGCTCCGGGAAGGGAGCAGCCTGGGGTGTGCTGTTGGTAGGAGGGCCGGGCAGCGGGAAGACGGCCCTCTGCACCGAGCTGTTGTGGCCAAGTTCACCTGCGGGTTTGCAGAGGGGTTTGCATCGGCAAGCCCTCGCCTTCCATTTCTGCAAAGCCCAGGACTCGGACACGCTGTGCGTTGGGGGATTTGTTCGAGGTCTGGTGGCCCAGATCTGCCACAGTGGGCTGATCCAGGGGTATGAGGACAAGCTGAGGGATCCGGCGGTGCAGAGCTTCTTGCAGCCTGGGGAGTGTGAGAGGAACCCCGCCGAAGCTTTTAAGAGGTAATGATGTTGGACGCGTTTTCGGGCTTTCACTCACAAAGCACACATGTGCCTTAGATAATAAAAGAAGCTAATGTGATTATTAACTGTATTTTAGTCGGTACCTGTTCTTTTGAAAAGTCAGCAAAATGATGAATGAAACTTAACCATTCAGCTCTTACTTGCCAAAACAGCATATTGATGACAGAGTGCACATCGGGTTACATTTTAGCTGTAGTTTGTAGTGGATTTAACATAAGATCGCGGAGCCAAACAGAAACTTAAGGAAGAAGATTGTTTGAATTTATAATTTTTCCTGAGAACTTTTGGTTAGGAAGGGGAGTGTTCTGCCATGGAGAAGAAAGTAGCTAGACTGAAATGGATTTTTCTGGGAGAGTGCATTTATTGTTTGTTTTAACTATTATCCTTTTAAGGAATTGATTTCTCTTTAATGAGGATGTTGACTCCTGAGGATCTCAAGGAGGTTATGTGGTATTTGTGTATTTGGGGTTCTTCCTCGTTGCTTAAATAGTAAAGTAACACATTTTAAGTGTCTGCTTATTTTACTTCGTCGTCGAGTTGGCCTAAGTGAAGAAGAACTTGGGATTGCCTTGTAGGCAGCCAAGATAATTTTCGATCTGACTGTAGTTTGGCCCCAAATAATGAGAGTTTAAATTGTACTTTGCCAAATCAAGTTGGTCAAACAAGTAATTTTCTTTTCAGGTGTCTGAAAGCAACTTCAGATATTAAATATTTATAGCAAAAGGAAAAAAAAACCCGCCTTAAAATTCTGTAAAAGTCTACTCTACCCCTTTTTACTTAACTAAGAGTAGGAAGTTCCTCTTTTGGTTGGTTTGACTTGAGACTGGTTTTATTGGCATGCATTGTTAATTAATTCAGCAAGCATTTATTACTTACTCACTTATTATGTGGTAGCCGCTATGATAAGTGCTGGAGATACAAAGACAAAACCTCCCAAACCCAGTGCTTGCCTTCAAGGAGCTTACTTTCTGTACATACACATAGTTAGGATAGGAACTGAGTTTTCACTGACAAAGGAAACTTCCTGGGTAAGGAAAGTCCTGGAGTCTTGGAGTTGCTTAGAGCAGTGGTGTCAAACAGATGGAAATGCACTAAACTGTCCATAAGGATCCCTGCAGGCCGCCTGGTGACCTAATTTTAAAATCTACTTTTATCTCTGCTGGACTGTATTTTTATTTATTTTGTTAAACATTTCCCAAGACCATATTAATCTGATTTGGGCCACACTGGGGAGCGTTGAGGGTGGCAACTTGGACACTTTTCTTTTGGCTTGGAGGACTGAGCGATCGTGCAGTTTGCCCAGGATCACATAGGTCACCAGGTTGAGCTGCCCTAAGGCCAGCTCTCTCTGTCCACTATTCCACACTGCTTTACAGAAACCTAAGCACCAATTGTAAGCAGAGTAGATAAATGGAGTGGCAGAGTGGCAGCATGGTGTCAGCGTAGCCTTCCTGTAAAAGAGCTAGCACCTGATTTTGTGAAGTCTTCCTCTCTTGAAGAAAGACAGGGATTCCATGAGGTAGGAGGGAATGAATGAATGAACAGACATTTTTAAGTGCTTCTCTAACGTCATTTCCACTGATAAAATCCTCTCAGTTACTGATGTTGAGCCATTTGACTGTCGAGGACTTTGGTGGCCACATCTTTTTTTTTTGGATCTCCGGTAGCTGTGGCTGCAGCCCCTCAGGGACAGTGCCAGGCCGAATCTCCCCAGGGGCTGCTCCCCAGGAGGGTGGCTGATGGCTCTGGGCTGGTTTCACTGCTGTCCCCATCAGGGTCAGAGGGGACACGGTGGTGGTGACAGTCTGACTCGCCTGGCACATGCTGCCTCCTGTCTCCCCTGAGGGCCATGCAGCTTCTGCTCAGCTGGCCTTGCCCTGTGAGTGGCAGTTGGTGAAGATGGCTGACCCATTCTTCACAGGAGTTATTTACCCAGATGGCTGTGAAAGCTGGCCTGGAAGCAGGGCTGGGGGCCTGGGTTCTGCCCCTCCCAGGGCTCTTGTTGGTAGCAGCCTTTGCCGGTGGTGATGAGGCAGGTGAGCCATTTCTACCCTCGATGGCTGGGTTGGAAGCAGGACTCCTGGTTTGGGGCATAGCTATTTGTCCAGGGCTTTTGTGTTCGGGGTCCGGGGCTACCTCCATCAGGGTTGATGGCAGCCACGGTGGTGGGGGTGTGTGAGAAAGGGGAGGGTATTCCCGGCATGGGGTATGGGGGGGTGGCCTTTGCAAGGCTGTGATAATGAGACTCTGAATACAGTACACAGGCAGCAGAAGATAGGGCATCAGGAAGAAGATTAGGTAGTAAGGAGCTTAGAAAGATTGGCTTAGGTTGGATTGTAAAGGGCGGCTTTAAATGTCAGATGGGATTTTTTATTTTATCTGGAGGAAGCACCTGGACAATTGGTAGCCACTGGAGCTTCTTGAGCAGGAGAGTGACCTGGTCAGACTCGAGCTTTAGGAATGCAGTTTGGCAGCTGTGTGGAGAATGGATTAAAGAGAGAAGAGACTGGAGGCGGTAGGCCAGGGGAGGTGATGAGGCTCTGGACTAGGTGTCTTGTCTTGTGAATAGAGAACAGGTGATAGATCAAGATGTCCTGAGCATGTTTAACGTATAGTACGTAAATACTTGCTTATTAACTAGAATTGATAAGACTTAAAAACTGAATGTGACTGAGCTTTGGGAACCTGGTTGACTGGAAAGAAGGTGGCACCTTCAGCAGAAACAGATCAGAAGAAGATAGCGTTTGGGGTCCAAGATGAGATCTCTTTGTACATTTGTTGCATTTGAATCGCCTCCAGAAATCGTGGCAGAAATCAAAGGATGGTTGGTGATGTGGTACTGGAGTTCAGAAGAGAGGCTGGGCTGTAGAGATCTGGGAGCTGACAAAAGTTGAAACCATGACAGAGCAGAGAAGAGGGCCTGGGACAGTTCTGAGTGTATCTGCCCCCACGGGCTGGTGGTGAATGATGATTCTGCAAAGGGACCAGCAAGGCAGGTAGGAGGAAAAGTCCTCCAAGGGAGGGAAGAATGTGCACCAGGTGGGAGCTCAGCAGTGTGAGGTACTGAAGAGAAGTCTGGAAGCAGGGGGAAAAGGCCCTGGGATTTGGCAACTAAGCTCATTGGTCATTTTGGAGAGCAGCGAGGTCAGAAGCCATATTACAAGTGAATGAGAGAAGAAACGGCCTGGAGTGGAGCCAGCTTTTTCTAATTTAGCTGGAAGAGGGGAGAGAACCCTATAGGATAATATCTTGAGGGGATGGTAGAATCAAGTGAAGGTTTTTTAAGGATAAGGGCCTGTCTGCACATATTTGTCACTGGTAGGGAAAGAGCCATAGGTGAGCTAAGACGGAAAATCAGAGAGCAAGAGGGATGTTATAAATAAACTATTGGTTCTTTGGTGACATGTGCTGCTGGGCAGAGTGGTTCTCAGCGGTTCCTCATGTGTTGTCCTCGAAGTCAGCGTCTAATAATAATACTAATGGTAATTAAAACAACAATAGGCATTTATAACAATGCTGTTCTAAGGTCTGCAAAGTGCTTTACAAATACTGCATTTGATCCTTACGAAAGTCCTGTGGGCTGAGTTCCATTTTATTTCCCCCCTTAATTTTTTTTTTAGATTAAGAAACCAGGCTTATGAACACACAATTAGTAAACATAGGATGCAGGATTTCAAAGCCAGCTCTGTACTCCAAATCCAGCATTTTTCCTACTATACCAAGAAGATTAAGATTTTGAAAAAGCCTGTGTGAACTTTTTCTTATTATTGCTTTGCATTTTTGTTATAAGTACATAAGCCATAGGAGGAAATAACTTCATATATATATGCATATACATATATGTGTGTGTGTGTAAAACCTTTGAAGCTATGTTATACATATTGTAAGGGAGAGGAGAACATGTAAGGAAAGTGTAGGGAGCAGTGTTCTGATAGTTCATGGGTCAGAAGTACCCCCAGATAAGAAAGAAATGGGACAGGCATTCTGGAGGGGTTTGGAAAAGGGGCTAGGCTAGTTTATGACAGAGTTACCTTGGAAGTGGTAGAGAACTAGTGTTCTGGAATGAAAAGTTGATAGGGTGGTATTCTGAGATGACTAGAGTTTATTAGGATTTAGCCGAAGTTGGGTTATGGGTCATTCATTGGGATAGGATTAAGGGTGTGTGTGTGTGTGTTTGTGTGTGTGTGTGTGTGTCTGTGAGAGAGAGAGACAGAGAGAGACACACATACACACAGAGACAGACACTGAGGGACACAGAGGAAGAGGGGAGAGAAAGACACACTTCAGTTGTTTCTCTAAGTCCAAGTGTATGTCAGTACATAATAGAGGCAGCCTGGTGGTAGTGTAGTGGAAAGAGTGCGGGGCTGAGACTGGAGTCAGGAAGACCTGCTGATCTCAGACACATCTTAGCTGTAAGTCCTTAACCTCCCAGTCATTGGTAAAACTTAACCTCACAGGGTTGTTATGAAGTTCACGTTAGATAACACATGTAAAGTACTCCATAAACCTTAAGGCAACTTTATAAATATTAGCTATTATAGAAATCAATTTAATATGATACTGTGGCCCTAAATTTGCAAGATTTAAAACCTGTTAGCTTTAGGCTTTTCATCTGTAAAGTGCAGTACAATAAAAATCAGGGTAGAATTGCTGCCATTATTGGCTGAGAGCTGCACTCAGGGTTAAAGTTGTAATCTGGTTCTAAAAGTAGTGAAGAAAATCCATAAAGGAAAGATTAAGCCAGAAATTGAGTTCAATTTTGATTTAAAAAATGCAGTTTGAATAAGATGTTGACATGGCCAACTGTTCCCTGTTCAATATTCTCTAAAATTAAAGTTTAATTTTTCAAGTGACTCATTTTTTGTGAACTAATTTTGACTTTTCCTTTGTTTTTGAACTTTCTCTGAAGCTACTGGTCTGTTGAAGTAACTAAATTGGAATGTGGCCTGGCATGTAGGAAGCACTTAAATGTTATTGACTGATTGAATCTATAGACAATCTAGAAAAACATAGGGAACTTAGAGTAATTATACAAATATTCAGCTCCTTTGACTTATGTTTTCTTAGTGTTGATTTCTTAGGTTTTAAAGCATCTATAACATCATTGTACAGATATTTTGATCATTAATGTCTGGTTGATTATAGCTTCAAAAATCATTTCTTGATGTTGCCATTCAGAGGTTCTATTTTTGTATTTTTTTCCCTATATGATTTGCAGTTGTAAGCCATTCTCAGAAAATAAGGTGAGCATTATTTATTGTGTGTGAAACTATCATTTCTGCTTCCTGGTTGACAGACGGAGCTAATCACTTCATAGTATCTTCACTTTTCCAGTCCGAGAAAGCCTAGTCTGTTCCTGGACAATTTTGGTGTTCTACCTGACGAGGACCCTACTATTAATGAATCTTGGGATCAACCTAAAACCCCACCTTAGTTTCTCATTTGATCAAATGAAAATTAAAATAGGACATGAGTTAAATGGATTCTATTTCCTCATAAGTGTGTGCTACAAAGAGTTTAACTGGTTATGTTTATATAATTTAATGTCACCTTGCATCTGTTTTCCCATTTTAGGCTTTGGTTTGTGGTTTCATTTGTGTTGGTATTCCTTCTACCATTTTTCTTGCAAAACGTTAATAGTTTTCTCTCCTCCAAGTATATAAATTTTATTCAGATCATAGAGCTAGAAGTGAGCAGGACCTTGACGATCATCCATTCCAGACCCTAAGATTTTATGTATGAGGAAACTAAGGACCCCAGAAGTGGCAAGACTTACTCAAGGTCACACAGGTCAAGTGTCATAGCTCGCATCCAATCCTACTGCTGCGGTCGCCAGATCCAGTGGTGTTTCCACTGTACCACACCTGAAAGCAGCCGAACAGTGTAAATTAAAAGTGACATTGAAACTCAGATCTGTGCATCCAGGATCAAATAGAAACTTCTCTCTTTGCTGTTCAAAGCCCTTTACCCCCTGTCTACCTTCCCAGCCTTATTTTACATTACACCCTTTTTCATAGTCTGTAGTCCAGCTGTACTTCTTTACTCTTTCTTACACAAGATATAAGGTAATCATAGTCTTTGGCCCAGTAAGTCCACTGTTAAGTATATACTTTTAAAGTGTTATCAGCAAGATAAAAAGACACCTGATTAGGTTAACTTTTTTTGGTGGTCATGGTGGAGGGGTTTGCAGCAAAAAGTTTGTTTTGTGGTATAACTTTTTATATTCAGTTTTTTACCTCTCAGGAAGTGGGAAGCATGTGTCATCGTTAGTACTCTGGAATCCTGGTTGGTTTTAATGCTGATAATGATAGTGTTCCATCATATTTATATACCACAACTTGTTCAGCTAGTCCTTAATTTGGGGCACTCCCTCAGATTCCCAACCTTTGCCATCTCAGGAAGACCTACATCCTTAAAGTTTGTTTTGCTTAGGACTAACCCATACCTTAATCTGCCCTCCTAATACACACCTTCCTTTTTCCCTCTTGAGTGAAGTGTATGTCTGTCCCCAGCTGTGTATGTGTATGCCTGTGTATGTGTGTTCTTTCTTTTGACCAGTTTAGATGAGAGGGAGGTCCAAGTGCCAGCCTCTTCCCCAGCCCCCTCCTCCTTGATTGTATAGGTATCAATTTGTGAACCCTGATTTTGAGAGAATTTCCCCTTAACCTTCTTCCTCCCCTACTCAGTGTATTTCTGGTCTCACCACCCCTTTCTGTGTTTAAGATCAAGACATAACAGAAACACTCCAAGGCCTCCCGCATCTAATTGGATGCCCTCTGTGAACGCTGACATGGTAGGGTTCAGGGGGGACATAGATATCATATTTGTACAAAAGCAGTTGATCCTTGTTTGGTCTTTTATTATTGTTCATTATTGTTTATCTTTTTATATTTCCCTTTACTCTTGTGTTTGAACCTCAAAGTTTCTCTGTGGCTCTGGTCTTTTCATCAGAATGTTTGAAAGTTGTCTATGTCATTAAAGGTTAATTTTTTTTCCCTTGCAGGATTATTCTCAAAAGAATATGTCCTTTGCCTCTGAAATATCATATTCAAAGTTCTTTGCTCCTATGTAATGGTGGCTGCTAAATCATGTTTGATCATGACTGTAACTCCTCACTACTTGGAATTCTTTCTTTCTGTCTATTTGCAGTATTTTTTCTTTGACCTGAAAGCTCTGGAGTTTTGGCTGTGGTGTTCTTTGGCGTTTTCATTTTGGGTTTCTTTCAGGAGGTTATTGGTAGATTCTTTCTTTTTCCACATTGCTCCAGGTTCTAAGAGATCTGGGCATTTGCTTTAAGATATCTTGAAATATGATGTCTTTTTTTTTTTGTTGTTGTTACAGTGTTTGGATAGTCCAGTGATTCTTATACTTTTTTTTCTCCTTGATCAGTTTTCCAGGTCAGTTTTTTCATTCATTCATTCATTCATTCATTTATTGCTATGAGATACTTTACATGGTCTTCATTTTTTCCACTCTTTTGACTTTATTTTCATATTTCATGTTGCTGAGAGAATCATTGGCTTCTATTTGGTTCATTCTGATTATCAGGGAGTTTGTGGCTTGGGCAAAGTTTTGTACCTTTGGTGACAAGCTGTCAGTTCCCTTTCTAATTTTTTTTTTGGGGGGGGGAGGAGGGTGTTATTTTAAGATAATTTTTTACTGATATTTGTTTCTTACATCTCCAGAGTATCCTATGTATCCCTCTCCTTCCCTTTCCCCCTCCTAGAGAGTCATCTCATATGACATGGTATGTTTTGGAGAGGAAAAAAGAAGAAAAAAAAGCACAACCTTTCAGTATATTGAGAAAGTCTGGCATGTGTAATATGTAATATGTAATACTTGTGGACCATTCATCTCCATGAAGGGGTAGGTTGGGGGTGTCTTCTCATATCTCTTCATTTGAATCCTATTTGATTTTTATAATTTTGTTACGTTTACCTTTGATTTTTTTTGATGTCATTCTTTCCATTTACATTGTTGTAGTCACTGTGTATATTGTTTTCTTGTCTCTGCAGACTTCAGTCTGCATCAGTTCATATAGATCTTTCCAGGCTTCTATGTATTCATTACACACATAATTTTTTACGGCGTAGAATAGTCCATTACATTCATGTACCACAATTTATTTAGCCATTTCCCAGTTGATGAGTATCTACTTTGTTTCCAATTTTTGCTCTCACAAAAAGTACTTCTATACATATTTTGGTTTATTTGGGTACATCTTTCATATCAGTGGCTTCCTTGGGGTATAAGCCCAGTAATGAATGGAGTCTCAAGTTCATAGGGTATGGACATTTGTCACTTTATTTGCATAATTCCAAATTGCCTTCCAAAATAGTGTACCATTTCACAGTTTCACTAACAATGTATTAATGTGCCTGTCTTTTCACTGTTCCTCCTCTATTCCCTATTCCATTGACTCTTTCCCTTTTTTTTCATTTTCACCAATTTGCAGAGAGTGAAGTGAAACCTCTAGGTTCTTTTGATTTGCATTTCTCTTCTTATTAGTGATTTGAAGCTTTTTTTTTTAATGTGGTTGTGAATACTTTGAAGTTCTTCTTTTGAGAACTATTTGTTCATAGCCTTTGACCATGAATTGCTGATAGTCTTTCATATGTGTGTGTATGTATATATGTATGTATATGTACATGTGTATAGATATATGTGTGTGTATGTGTTTGTGTGTGTGTATGTTTTATATCTTGGATGCAAACTCTTACCAGAGAAATTTGATATAAAGCTTTTTTTTCCCGTTCGACCATTTATCTTCTTATCCCAGATGTATTAATGTTGTCTATGCAGAGTTTTTCAGTTTCAATTTCCTTTTTCTTCTGTAAACAAGGTATTATGTTCCTTCAATAACTTAAATCTTTTTTTAAGGTGACCCAGTTCACCCTGCCTGGATTTTTTTCTTTTTTTTTACTCCTGATCCTTTCTTCGCATTTAATATTCCATCTTCCTTTCCTTAGTCAGTGTGACCGGACCATGGAGTACAATAGTATTTAATAAGACTGAAATATGGGGCAGGTCGGGATGGATTTTGTAGGTGTGTGTATTGAGGCGAATGAGTATTTGTGTTGGCTGTATTGTGCTTGAGATGCGTCCTGGCCTCTGGTTTGAAATGTCTAGTCAACATTGGTGATGTGGGATGAGAGCTTTGGAGAGAAACAAGACTTTATATGTATATGAGTCATCGGTGTAGATGATACTTGAAATCATGAGAGCTTATAAGTCTCTGAGTGAGGGAGTGTAGACAGAAGAAAAAATGGGGTCCAGGACAGAGCTTTGAGGTACACACACCCCCACAGTTAGGATTTGGGACAAGGGTCCCAATAGTTTAGAAGGAGCCCGAGGAGTGGTGAGACAGGGGAATTAGGATTCTCAGTATCACAAAAACCCAGAGTAGGGGAGTCAACAGTGAAATATGCTTTTGAGAGATCACAGCAGATCAGGAATGAGAAAAGGCTATGAGATTTGTCAGTTAAGATAATTGATAATTTTAGAGAGAATTTTCAGTGAAGTGATCTGATGTGTTAGTGGTGAAAGGAACCATGTTTAGAGGATTACTGGGGAGTATCTAAGTGTTAAGAAATCTATTTTCTACTTTTTTCTCTAATATTGGTTCTTGTTTTCATTTATTACCTTGTAGTGTGGTTATTTGGACATAGACGGAGACAAGGTTCCACTATTCACTGTTTCTTTGGAAAGGAACAGATTTAAGTATAGATCTTAACACATTTTTCTTTATTTTACATGGAGATAATGCTACCTACTTAAAGTAATTTTATGTAATAATGGGAGAATTTCTTGATCTTAATGTTTAAGAAGGGAAACATTAGGCCACTAAGGCCCACTTTTCTATTCAGACCAGACTCGATATGGTGATAGTTATTAATTTGTTAACCTTCTTATTGACTTTAAACATGAATCAATATGGTTTAATCCAGCTCATTTGTAGTGGCCATAGATCTGTATCCTCTGGAACTTTCCTTCCCCACCAAAACAAAACAAAACATCAAGGAAGCTAAAAATAGAATGAATCTGGAAAATGTATTACTAGCTTGCCCTTACTTGTGATTTCATTTAAAGGCAACTTTCCTCCTTGCATTAGCTATATTATGCACAAACTATACATATGATTTCTTTCTACAATTGTCTTTTACTTGAAAATTTTTATAATCAAAATTACTTTTTGTTGCTACTGATTAGAATCTTCAGTTACTTAACTGTTCCTACTTCATTTAGCTAGTTAGCTTATTTCTGGCTACAAAAGCTTTGCTTTCCACCCTACTGTATCTGATGATTATCTCCATTGCTGCTCTAATCAGGACCCTGGAGTCTATTATCCTCCTGACCTTTCACTAGTTTAGTTTTTTTCATAGTTATAGTCTTAGAGTTGTAAGGACCTTAGAGATTATGTCGTCCAGCCTCCTCATTTTACAGTTGTTTGGTCTTTCCGTCTTTTTACTTTGCTAGCTACTCTTCCTACCTCCAACTTTATGCACCATGGGAAATTCAATAATAGCTAATAATACTAACAGTAACTAGCATTTACATAGCACCTACTATGTGCCATGCACATTATAAATATCTCATTTGATCCTCATAATCACCCTGGGAGGTAGGTGCTATTATTATCCCTATTTTACAGTTGAGGAAACTGAAGCAAACAGAGGTTAAGTGATTTGTCCAAGTTGACTCTGGACCCAGCACTCTGCACTGTGGTGCCACCTATGATGTAATACCTTTACCCTTGTGCTGTCTTTCGTAGGAAGGTGAGACATAGCTGAGTAGCACAAAGGAAAAGTACTGTAAGAGTGCTGGGTGAGGGAGAGATTATTTCTGCTAAAGTATTTTTTTCTTTACTTCTCTGAACGTGCTGTGATTGCCTTTCAGTTTCATCTAGTGCTTGTCTGGAGGTTGGCTCTGTTCGGACTACAGAGAACTGTCCCTTTCCTCAAGGAACATATGTTTTAGTGAGGAAGATGAGACATGTAATACTTAATAATTAACTCTGTTACAAGACAGTGTAAAAGTAAGTGGCATATAGGTAATATTTGTTTAAATCGCTGTAGAATTTTGAGGAAGCAGAGAAGTTGCTGAATGCCTAGAGGTGGTAGCATAGTCTAGGTCAACTGTTTCTTGAATGAATGAATGAATGAATGGATATGTGGATGGATGGATGGATAGATGAAAAAAAATATTAAGCACGTCCCATGTTCCAGACATTGTACTGTAAGCACTGGGAATATAAAAATGAAAACTGAGACAGCCACTGCCCTTTTAGAGCTTACATTTTAGTGAGGGAACACAACACCCATTATTGTACTGTATTGTGGCCTGGACAGGGAGTTTTCTTGTAGGGAGTCATAAGGATGGCAAATGAGTCAATAGCAAAATAATTTGATGCACCTTTTCCAGAAGAAACGATACTGTTGTTAACATAAACTCTTTGAAAGCAGGGACTTTTGTCTTTTTCTTTATATCTTTATCATGTAGCATAGCGAGGGCGTATGGTAAGCACTTAAAAAATAACTCTGGACTGATTGACTCTCAATCTTTGTTAGATGATTGATAGGGCTTAACTTGCATGGATAACTACATGCCTTTCAATTCTGATTCCACATTCTATTTATGAGACCATTCAGCTCTACTAGGATCTGAAGTTTATCCAAACAAACTTGAGCTTATTTTAAAATAGAAAATCTGTTTTTGTTTTTTTTTTTGTGGTGGTGTCCCTTTGCTCTTTTAAAATATTTTAATAATGCTTCCTGTGTTTTTAAAGTATTTAATAATACTTCCTGTGCTAGTACAAGAAATGAAGTCATATGTTCATGTCACTTGTTTTTGCCATTGTTTTGAGATTACCAGGGCAGAAATATAGGACGATTTCATTTGGAAGGCCATATGATGTCAGAAGGCCATCTCCTCTGTTAGATAGCTGTCTTTTAGTGGTAAGTGCTAAGTACTCCAGTGAATGTGATCTTATTGGCTTGGGAATTTCCTTCCGTAGCGCAAGTCACTATCTGTCTTTTGGGGCTCTTGTCATTTTCTCCCAAAAAATTTGGCACAAGGGGGTCTACCCAATGTGTTAGAGGCATTCCTCGATTTCTCTTGACATCTTAAGAGTACCAGGTCACTCTAGCTGTCCACCTGTCATCCTTCCATCTTACCTTGTGACCAGGCCTTCTTCTTTTCCTGTTACAAAATTCTTTAATAGCATCTTTACTCCTGTCCTTCAGTCTTCCTTGTATGGTCATATGTTGCAGCCAGATCATACCCTTCATGTGCCTCTTCATAGCACTTGATGTGATGCTTATCTTTAGCTTTTAAAAGGCAATTCTGTTCCACATTTTGTTGCAATATAGCAACACCAATAAGGAGAGAAAGAAACAATCATTTATTAAGCCCTTACAATGTGCCAGCACTGTGCTAGGCACTTCACAAGTATTTTCTCATTTGATTTCACTTGCTTCACACAACAGTCCTGGGAGGTAGCTGTTATTATTATGTCCATTTTGCAGTTGAGGAAACTGAAGCAGATAGAGATTTGTGACCTGCTCAGGGTCATCTAGCTAGTTAATGAAAACAGTAAAATGTTGTTATTGGAAAGTTGGGTCTCTGCTTTCAGGGGAAGCTTGGGGTCAGTAGTAGAGCTTTGTAATTTCCTGAGAGCAGGCCATTCCACCCTACTTATTTTCACCTATGAGCCTAGCTTATCTATCCATACTATGTCCCAAATATACATGCTATAGGAAGGCTATGTAGGATGTCCTTTTAAATTTACGTTGAAATCTGGGCAATAGGCATTCTTCATCCATCTCGGTCTTTCCTCTGCAGATTCATGAACCAAACTCCTTTGGTTATATGTTGATTATAGATCTCTTCCTGAAAGCTGTACATCTTGAGTGAGCACAGTATCCTCCCTAAATAGGAATATCTAGAGTCCCTCACGATCCACAGGTGATTCCTCCTCAACTTGAACTGAACTGGCTCTCCTCTATCATCACAGTGGCAAATACCCCTGGAGAAGAGTATGCAATTCCTGGTTTTACACCTCCTCTGATGTTTATTAGCAGAGACTCATTTGCCAGGGTTATTTCTGTTATTACATTTTCCAAAGAGTCCAGAAATTATCTTGATGTGTGGATGGGAGACAATACTTTGTTTTTAGAGAGGGGAAAAGATATGGTGTTCAATTAAAACTATTTTATAAAACTCGTTCATGAAATCTTACAAAGAAAAATGATGAAGAGTTGTAAACCTCACCCGGAGAGAAGGGGTGGAGGATAAAACTAATTTAAAGAAAACTTTGTAAAACTTCAAATTGAGCTATAGTCATGTCAAGAACATTCAAAGATGGAAGTGGATCAACATAAACAGAAGAAAATGGAAAAGATTTAGATAAAGCATTTTAGCAAACTCTTTTCCCTATCAGAGATAGGGATCACCTATCAACCTTGGACCTTAAACCCTCAGGTGCTTCTAGAGCAGATAGAAATGTCACAAAGGAGAACCGGACAGAAACAGCTGCCAGCGAACCATGCTGGAGGCGATAAAGTTGTGAGGCCATAGCGGGACCAGGCTACTAAACATGGGAAAGAAATCAGACCCTAGTAATAGAAAAGAAAGGGGGTGGGGGCAGTGAAAGAACATCAGTAACTACCAACCTATATGTCTATTCTCCCACCTATACCAAATCACGAAAGTTACCTGTACGTTAGTCAAGGGCGTTGTCAGTGAAGGTATTTGTGGGGATCAAGGAAGCTTTTATAAACGGTATTTAACAGTGGATCACGATATCTTTACCATCCCATAATTTAACTGAAAGTTGTAAAGGATATAAAATCTCCTTGCCCTTATTGTTTGTTGATTGTGAAAAACCATTTGATTTGGTAGAACAAAATGCTTCCGTATAGTCTCTTGTAAAGTAAGTCATCAGACTTTTAAATATATATTTCATGGAATATCATCTTACATACAAGGAAAATTTATTAGTCATTTCTTTCCTTTTTAATATTTTCTTTTTTTTCTTTTTCTTTTTTTTATTTTTAACATGTGTTTTTAAAACTTTGGGTGACAAATTTTCTCCCTCCCTCCCCACCCACCCTCATTGAAAAGGCAAGCATCGTGATACAGGTTATAGATGTGTAGTCATGCAAAATACTTCCATAGTAGTCATGTTGTGAAAAACCGAGTATATTTCCCTTCATCCTATCCTACCCCCCCATTTATTCTATTGTCTCTTTTGACCCTGTCCCTCCTCAGAAGTGTTTGCTTTTGATTATCCCCTCCCCCAATCTGCCCTCCCCTCTATCAACCCCCTGCTCTCTTGTCCCTTTCCCCCCTTATTTTCCTGTTGGGTAAGATAGATTTCCATACCCCATTGTGTGTGTTATTCCTTCCTTAAGCCAAATCCCATGAGAATAAAATTCACTCATTCCCTCTCACCTTCCCCCATTTCCCGTCCACTGTACAAGCTTTTTCTTGTCTGTTTCATGTAAGATAATTTACTCCATTCTACTTCTCCCTTTCTCCTTCTCCCAGTATAATTCTCTCTCACCCCTTAATTTTATTTTCCAGATATCACCCCTTCATCTTCAACTCACCCTGTTGCCTCTATTTATCTATCTGTCTATCTATCTATCTATCTATCTATCTATCTATCTATCTATCTATCTGTCTGTCTATCTATACATACATACATACATATATATAATTTTTTTCCCTCCCACTACACTAATACTGACAAAGGACTCATGAGTTACAAATATCATCTTTCCCTGCAGGAATGTAAGCAGTTCAGCCTTAATGAGTCTCTTATGATTTCTCTTTCCTGTTTACCTCTTCATGTTTCACTTGAGTCTTGTATTTGAAAGCCAAATTTTCTATTCAGCTCTGGTCTTTTCCTCAGGAATGCTTGAAAGCCCCCTATTTTGTTGAATGACCATTTTTTACCCTGAAGGATTATACTCAGTTTTGCTGGGTAGGTGATTCTTGGTTGTAGTCCTATCTCCTTTGCCCTCTGGAATATCATACTCCATGCCCTCCAGTCTCTTAATGTAGAAGCTGCTAAATCTTGTGTTATCTGGATTGTGTTTCCACAATACTTGAATTGTTTCCTTCTAGCTGCTTGCAATATTTTCTCCTTGACCTGGGAATTCTGGAATTTGGCTACAATATTCCTAAGAGTTTTCCTTTGGGGATCTCTTTCAGGAGGTGATCGGTGGATTCTTTCGATTTCTATTTTGCCCTCTGGTTCTAAAATATCAGGGCAATTTTCCTCGATAATTTATTGAAAGATGATGTCTAGGCTCTTTTTTTGACCATGGCTTTCAGATAGTCCAATAATTTTTAAATTCTCTCTCCTAGATCTATTTTCCAGGTCAGTTGTTTTTCCAATGAGATATTTCACATTCTCTTCTATTTTTTCATTCTTTTGGATTAGTGTTACAATACCTTGATTTCTCAAGTTGTCATTAGCTTCCAATTGCTCCATTCTAATTTTTAAGGAAGTATTTTCTTCAGTAAGCTTTTGGACTTCTTTTTCCATTTGGCCAATTTTGCTTTTTAGGGCGTTCTTCTCCTCATTGACTTTTTGGACCTCTTTTGCCATTTGGGTTAGGCTATTTTTTAAGGTGTTATTTTCTTCAGTATTTTTTTGTGCCTCCTTTAGCATCACTCTCAGCTTTTCCTCTACTTCTCTTACTTGCTTCTCAAAATTCTTTTTGAGCTCTTTCATGGCCTGGAACCAATTCATGTTTTTCTTGGAGGCTTTGGATGTAGGAGCTTTGGCTTCGTCGTCTTCCTCTGGTTGTGTGTTTTGATCTTCTTTGTCATCAAAGTAAGATAATAGAGGCCGACTCCTTTTGCGCTGCTTGCTCATGATCCTGGCCAATTACTTGAGTTATAAATTCTTTGTTAAGGTAGGGGTCAGTTTCCAGTGTGGAGAATGTAGTGTCCCAGGCTTCAGGGGTTTTGTGCAGCTGTTTTCAGAGATACTTCTAGGGACCTGTAAGTTTTCAGTTCTTCCAAGGTGCTATGATCAAGGGCGAGGTGTTTACTCCTTTCCTAGCCTGTGCTCTGGTCTATGAGTGACCACAAGCACTCTTTTCTGTCTTGGAACTGTGAAGAGGATTCTGTCTCCACCTCCACTACAAGCTCCACCAGGCCAGCACTCCTCCTCGCCCCAGGACTGCCACCCAGAACTGTGACCCAGATCCAAGCACAGGCAAAGCAAGAGAATCCTGCACCAGCAGAGAGAGCCCTGCAATCCCCCTCTTATCAGGCACTCGATTCCCCCTCAGTCTGTGGGCAGGGAGCTCAGGAGGCAGCCGCCACCCCAAGGAATGGGGCTGGGATCCTGTGCTCCTCTCTCACCACCGCAGTCACAGACTTTTCCCACTGACCTTCTAAGTTGTATTTGGCATTCATGGGTTGAGAAGTCTGGAAACCACCACAGCTGCCCATGATTCAGTCCTCTGAGGCCTGCTCCAGGTTCGCTGTGGCCTGTGTGCCCACGCCAAATTGCACTCCTCTCCCAGCCCGGTATGATATACCTTTCCTGATCAACTATTCAGGCTGTCTTTGGTTGGAAATTTGTTTCACTTTGTCTTTTTGTGGGCTCTGCTGCTGTAGAATTTGTTTAGAGTCATTTTTTAATAGGTATTTGGAGGGGTTTGCGGGAGAGCTCAAGCAAGTCACTGCTTTTACTCTGTCATCTTGGCTCCACCGCCCCCAGTTATTTCTTTCAAGAAAGATACTTAAACCTATGCATGTGTGTGTGTGTAGATGTTTAAATGCTTTTAAAATTTAATATTAAATATTAAAAATTAAATTAAAATTAAATAAAATATTAAATGTTTAGAGATGATAGGTATTATGGTATATGACTTGTCATTTATTATTTCCCTTTTTTTAACCTGAATGGTGTGTTTTAAGTCTATAAATGCAACTGATTAAATTTTCCCCTATTTCATGTATTTTCATGAAATCAAAAGTTAGCTTTTATTTTGTGGAAATTCTTACTTTATACCATTAGTTCTTAGAATTTTATTTATTAATTTTTTATTAGTAGGATATTTAACAGCTATATTTATTATGTGCTTGCACATTTGCTTTAATCAGCAAGCTTTTTATATCTGTACATATGTACATATATTCACAAATGTCTGTGTGCAGACCACTTTGTGGAGTAACAGGCTTTTTGTGATTCCCCAGAGGTTCTTCTTTTTCCTCAGTATTACTCTGTGTGTGTATGTACACACACACACACACACACACACACACACACACATATACACATATAATATGTATGTAAAGGAAGAGAATGGATTACTTTTGGTTATATGGAATTGCAAAGCCATTGCGCAAACAAAATCATTAAAGCCAGGATAAGAAGGCATAAAGAGCTGCTCTTAGGAGCCAGAAAAACCTGGGTTCAAGTTCCATCCCAACACAAACTGGCTGTATGGTCCTGGGAATGACAATTAACCTCTCAGGGCCCAGAATGCTTTCTAACAATATATAAAAGGCAGAAAGTACAGGTTGGCATCAGCATTAGTAGAGCAAGTCGCTTGCCTAGAGCTGAGTACACTGATGAAATCACAGGTCTGGTTTAAAAAAAAAAATCTACTTCTTTGTATATATGTTATTTTCCCTTATTAGATTTCAGAATCCTTGAGGGCAAAGTGTTGTTGCCTTTCTATCTCCAGTACATTGCCTGGCAGGTAATTGGTGTTTAATAAGTGCTTCTTGAATTGTGTTGAACTGAGTTGAATGTTGAAATATTTCCGGACCTAGACCTAAAAGCCGTGTAGAGACATGGTGTAGAGGAAGGAACACCAGAACTAGTCAGGAAAGACTGGGATCAAATCCTGCCTCTATGGTTACCAGCTTTGTGGCTGTGGACAAGGCACATCACTTCATTCCCCATTTTCTTATTGTAATATGGTAAGAATGGTATTTGTAGTGTCTGTTCCACAGGGTTTTATGAGGTCCAAATGACATAATGTATATGTAATGTGTTTTTGCTGACCTTACAGTACCATTTAAATGCAAAATACTAATACTTCACTCTTCATTTTTTTTGTTTTTGATTTTGCATTTTTTTAAAAATGTACGTAGTGTGACAGATGTTGATTTTGACATTTCAAAGTCTTTTTTTTTTTTTTGATCTATACGTTTGTCAGTATTTTAAAACGAGTTGACAGACTTCTAATCCAAAAAAGATCCTATCAGGCTAGGATTTTGGGTTGGATCTGATAAGTTGAAATTTAATAGAGGTAAATATGCTTGGGTCAAAAGAAATCAAGGTCACAAATAGAAGAAGGGGAGGTGCGGGTAGGCAGCAATTTTTCTGAAAAGATTTGCTAATTTTAGTGAATTACAAGTGCAGTGTGAGTAAACCTTGTGATAGTTCAATCCAAAAGTCCATGTGATCCTGGGATGTCTTGAGAGGCATAGTGAACATACTGAATGGGGAAGGGCGAGGCTCCCTGGACTCTGCCCTATCACACCACATCTGGAATATTTGGCTTGGTTTTAAGAGCTGCATTTTAGGAAGGAAATTTTCAGACAAAGGAGTACCCAAAGAGGGCAACCAAATAGTGATAAGGACCCCAAGATTGTTGGTGACTGTGGGAAGGAATTGAAAATATTTTGTCTTTAGAAGATTGGTATTATTCATTGATTTACAGTGAGAAGGGAGACCTTAGAATTCATCTAGACCAACCCCCTTATATGTTTTTAAAAAATCTTTAAGCTCATTTATATCTAGTTAAAAGGAAGCTTTGTTTAGACTTGAACTGGCAAGCAGAATTTCAAGTGTCACTCCTTGGAGGGACCACTTTTTAACAGGTCAGCCTTAGGCAGTCACTGGGGCAGTGTTATTTGAGAATCAGAGGAGGGACGGAGGAAGGCCTTTCTCTTCCATCAATCCCTTTTTCCCACTGAACCTTGAAATTCTGTATGTATGGAGTGATACCTTTAGATTAAGCTTGCTTCTTTCTCTGGGGTCCTGGGAGGATAAATATTTACAACTCAATTACACTGAAGTTTGATTACCTAATAATAGTGCTTTTTTTTAGAGGGTAGTAGATGTGGGGATAGGTTGAAGAAGAAGAAATAGGGCTCCCTGAAATGGAGGACGTGAATTATAGATCTGGAGCTGGAAGAGATCATCTAGCATAGCTCCCTCATTTTAGAGACCCACTGTGGTTAAATATAATGCCCAAAGTCATCAGGGAGGTATGTAAGAAGTAGAGCCAGGATTTGAACCCAGAATTCAGTACTTCCCAAGGCACACACTGCCACTCCTATCAAGGAAAGGAGGGCTGACTTGGTTAGTCCACAAGGCCTTGCCTCAATCTTAATGCCAGTTAGAATCATTGAACTTTTCCCAGCTGGGTTAAGTAGGTTATATTTGGTTGAAGACTGACATTTCTGGCTATTTCCTGTATTTTATATTTTTAATGAAGAGGTCATTTCTCTTCAGAATTTTTTGTGTATTCTTTGCTTCTCTACTTTTCACACCTCAAAACCCTAAACAAATTAAAAAATATGAACCACGTTTTTATTTTCCTTAAGTCATGCTTGTTTGGGCGTTTTAGTTATGATTAAAAGATTGACAGGTAAAATCCATTCAGTTATCAATTCTTCAATATCAAGTCCAACTTGGTATTGGAAAGTGCCAACTCTTTAGAATTAACTTTATGACAAAGTTTTTAAAAAATCATTAATTTTGTTATTAAAATTGACAAAGACTGGAGAAAATGTAGGTTCCTAAAGCCAAGCTAAATCATCTAGGCCTGGAAAATTGTAGGTAGAATAGAATATAAATAAATCAGTTGCTCAAATATCAAAACACAGAACTTAATTGAACACTGTTAAGTGAGCAGATAGTTCTTGCCAACAAGACTTATGAACTCTTGATGACTCAGGGGAACAATGGTTAACCAAAATACTATAGTGAAACACATGGGAACAATCTTCACATATCCAATAGGGTATAACTACCATGTCTTAGAAGATCATCAGCAGATCCTTTGTGGACCACCTTGGTGATTATTAGTGAACTGGACCCAGGGACTAAAATGACAAACTCTTTAAAGTAGCCAAAAATAGATAATGTGGTGAAGTTTCAGAAAATACAATCGGTTAATTTTCCAAATCCTGGACTGAGGCAGGTCTGAAAACAATTTGCTTTTCTATAGTCCTAGCAAATAAAAGTTTCAGTTATTTGTGTTTGGAAAAACAATAAAAATTTTGTCAAATTTTGCCACTTGTATGAAGAATTATTCTAACTAGTCTTGCTATTTATTTTTGCTCTTCACTCATCTAATTTAACCAGATTGCTCTAATAATATTGTTTAAAAATGGACACCAAGTCTTCTGTGCATTTTTTTTTCATTTTAATATTAACACATTAAGTGTGTTTAAAAGGATGAAATTGGTTCCTGGTCTTTTGCATTGGAAGGAACACTAGATTTGGAGTTAGCGGCCTTGGCTTCAAGTTTGTCTTTGCTCCTCCATGGACAAGTTATTTCACTTTCCAAGTTTCATTTGCAAAATGAAGGGGTAGGATTAGAATCATTTTCAGATTCTTTACCCCTCTGAATCTATAATCCTTAGACAGAACTGAATAGCACATTTGAAATAACACATTGACTTTCAAAAACAAAGATTAGTTATGCTCCCAAGCTGACATTAAGGAAACTTACTTTGAAAAAACAAGCTATTTCATGTGTCGTGATCAACCTGTTAATAACATTTTCCAGACATATTTCACTATCAGTGTAGTTTTTGTCTTAGATGAGTAGAGAGAAATTTTAAGCATGATTTTGAGTCAGGAGGAGTTGAAAATATTGATTTGACAGTGTTGGAAGGTGGGAAATTTGTCAAATCCTTTGGTTTCAAATATGTGGGGATCTATAATTTTGACTTGTTTCATTTTTTTCCGCTTTCTTTTTTCAGTGACCCAGTTTCCTGCTCCAGTCACCCTCCCAAATATTTCCTTTGGTGGGGAAAGAGTGTGTGAAGAACATCGCTACCTATTTCTAATTGCGTTAGTTAGAATTCAGTGCAGTCAATCTTTGACTTAGGAGCCCGTGGTTTGAGCAGTATTGCTTTGATCACTGTCCCTGTGTGGTGAAGTACTGTGGCTGACTCGTTCTGGATCGAGTCTGGGAAAGATGAAAAATTAGAGCAGTTTGAAAGAGTTGTGAACTGTTCCAGCTGGCTTTGAACACTGTCTAATTAGATTTTCAAAAGTTCATAAGATCATAAATTTAGAGCTGAGAGTGACTTAAGGGATCGCCTGGTCCAACCTTCTCATTTTCCAAATGAGGAACCTGAGGCACATAGAGGTTAAGTGATTTGGCACTCAGTTAATAAATGGTACAGTGCTTCAGGGAGCACACCTAGCAACCTCTTAATGCTGCTTTAGTTTCTGTATTGTGTGGGAAAAGTGGCAAACTAGGTAACCCCAGAGATAATGTTCAGTGTCTGGTTCATGGTTAAAATTCTGAATGAAAGGGTTTTTTGTTAGTCAAGCCAGCAGTACATGCTGACAACTAACCTGAAGAAGCTTACTTTAGTTAGTTTATGATTACACTAGTTTGCAATAAACTTATTTTTTCATGAGTTAGAATTTAAAATTATTGCTTCTGACTTGATACATGAACTTTTAATTCAATTTTATTAGTCTCTTTAAATATATATAAATTAAATGTGAAGATAAAATATATGAAAATACTTTGAGAAGTTAAAACATAAAATTAAAATGCAAAATTATGATTACTGATGTTGAGTTGTCTTTATTCTATGAGTAACACGCCACGATTTAGATTGAAAAGTGGAAGAAAGAGTTTGGCTGCTACTGTCTAGAATTACTAGAGGGTGGGGAATTTTTGACTAACAAGCTAATCTGGGGAGATTTTCAGAACCATCTTAATAGTTTCTAACCAGAACAAAAATTTGCATACTATTGTAAGTCTTATGGCACTTTAAAAGGAAAATTGACTTCCTAAGCAAGAGGTATTAAGTAAACTTATTATGTTTAAAAAAAAAAAAACAGTGGATGGCTTTCATTTTAAAATTACTCTAATAGGCTTGCAGCTGCCTTTCTGCCTGCTAACTAAAGGGCCAGCTGCACTGGAAGGATATTGGCAGTGTTCTTATATTTAAGAGGCTTTTGAACAAAAGGGAAAGAGGGAGGTGTATTTCTATGGGATTCAGGCCCATGCTTTAAACAAATATAATAAGAAACATTAGGGTGAAATATACAGTTGCTTTAAAAAAAATTAACAAAGAAAATGAAAGTAAGATACTTTTGCATACAGACTTATGAAATAAGACACTGCTGAATGCTACTCTGATTTTGTTCATGGTGATAATAACTTTTGTCTAATCTTTACCAGGGATATATTTTTAACACTTGCATAAGTATATCTAGAAACAAAATATTTTAGAATGTGCATATACGAAGCATATCAACGTTCTCAAATATCACCTTTTATGATATTTCATCCTTTTATTTTTACAAATGATTCTTAATATACAAAAAAGAGAATGTATCTTAGTATTTGAGGACGGGAGTTTCAAACCTGGAAGTGCTGATGAAAGTTAGGATTTTGAGAACTAGACAGTATTTTCCCAATATATAGCAAGTGGTGTGCTTCTCTGTCCCTAATAGCATCAATCAGCCAGTCAACAAGCATTTATTATAGAATTACTAAACAGTAGGCATTTGCAGTGAGTGGGGGGGGTGGTACTTATATCTCATCTGTATTAGATGTCAATAGAATGATACCTTTATGTGTGTGAAACACCTCTCTGTGTATCTCATCCTCCATAATTTCTGCTCCTTATCTTCCCTTACTCCACATACATAATTAATTGCAGATCTTAGCATTATTATCTCCACAGCCTCTCTCAGATCTCTCACCTCTCACGTAGCGACCCCAGTTCTGGGCCTCATCACCTCTCTGACTCTTGCTGTAGCCTCCTATTTGGTCTCCCTGCCTCAAGTCTCTTCCCACTCCCAATCCATCCTCCACACAGTTGCCAGCTACGTCTCCCTCCTGCTCAATAAATTTCATTGGCTTCCCATCTTGACTTTTAAGGGCCTTTACAGCCTAGCCTCTGCCTACGTTTCATCGGCTTCCCATCTTGACTTTTAAGGGCCTTTACAGCCTAGCCTCTGCCTACGTTTCCAGGCTTAATCTAGATGATCCCCCTTTACACACTGTACACTATTCAAACTAGCCTTCCTGTTGTTCCTCCTACACAACTGTCCATCTCTCTTCTCTTTGTCTTTGCACAGATTGTCCCCCACGTTTGGAATGCACTCATTCCTCACTTCAATCTTGTAGAATCCTTTGTTTTTGCAAGGCAGCTCCAGCAGCCCACCTTGTACAGGATGAGTTTCAGTTTCCCCATCTGTTAGTGGGAGTTTCCCCCTTCCAGTTACCTTATAATTATTTTATATATATTTTGTGCCTACTTTTGTAAACGCATTGGATTGTTTCATTTTTGTCTTTGTACGCTCCGTGGGCATTTGCAGTGCTTGACATATTATAAAAAATGCTTTCTGGTTAATAAAGTCTTGAGTACAGTCCTATGTTCAGGAACAAAATCCCTTTGGAGGAATTTAGAAGTGTAGAGGAAACCCAGAGTTGTCCAATGTTTCCTGACTTGTGGGTGTTTAGTTTTAAGAATTATATTACACTCTGTAAAGGTAATTTATGAATTTAGGGATTTACTTATTGCCCTCTGTTGTCTTTGTTTGGCGAGTGTTGCTAATTTGTAGGGAAATCAACAAAAACCTGTCATTTTTATCCTGAGTATTCTCTGTTGTAGGCTTTTACTTTCTGATTTACAATTTACACTTTAACTATTATATGTGATTCACATATTTAGTACCTCAACATAAAATACTTGGAAATTACCTTATTTATAGCCCATTAAATTCATTCTTCTTTTCTTCCCCACATTTTATATTCGCACACCGAATCCCAAAGATTCTTCCTTTCTGGTAGCTTTCAGTTCTGTTCTTGCTGGCACCATACCCAGACCCTTATCATTACCACTTTGATTCTGAAAGTAGGAGGACATTGTTAGAGGGAATGTTCAGGACAGTACATAGACTGGTCTATGTGGGAAGGTGGGTTTGTGTTCAGAGAGGTAGAATAGATTAAGTTGTATAAATGAACTTATCAGAGTATAGAAAACTTTGAATGGCAGGCAGAGGAATGTAAAATATAAGCAATGAGAAATTAGTTATTTAAATTGCTGAAAATAATGCCTTGATGTTCTAAGCGCAGAATTGGGGCTTTTAGCACCAGTTGTCAGTTGTATCATGCTGTCATGGGAAGGCAATTGTGCTTATCTTTTCACTCTACAGCTTAAGTAATGTGGTGTACTGGTGAAAATGCTGAACTTTTAGTCAAAAAGAACTGAGTTCAGATCTTGCCTCTAACGTTTGCTAGTTGTGTGGCCTTGGGCAAGTCACTTATCTTCCCCTAGCCTCAGCTTCCTTATCTGTAAAATGAGAGTGTTGACCTCAGTTACCTCCAGATCTCCTTCCTTTCTAATTCTCTGTATGATCCCAAGCACAGACGAGGTCAAGGAGAGAGTTGATAGCCTAATTATTTTCTCATCACATCAGGGTTGTGCTGGTACCTATAAAATGTCAAAGGAAACCAGGGAAAGCCTCTGGTGTTTTCAGTCGATCATCTTTGGGGAGTCTGTAGGAGGATATTAAACAGGAGTTACACTGCATGAGAATGGGTGGTTGTGCTGTGATTTACACCATTGGAAGGAAGGAATACCCGCATCAGTCAGACCACGGAGCCACTGAAGTACAGAACAAAGTTATGAGCACAACTTCTGAAGAGTTCCGACCATTAGTGAATGGTGAGATCACGTGAGCTGCACAGAATTTCTGCAGGGTGGGGATGGGACAGAATGGAGAAGTCAAATGCTGGCTTGGTAGGAAAGGTAAGGTTAGAAAAAGAAGAAAATGTGATTATTGATTGGTGGTACCATAGACTGAAAATATGAGGACGGAAGGTAGAGCAGGTTTTGGAGAAAAAAATAAACTTGATTTTGGAAATGGAAGTTTCCAGATTGATGGAGATGTTCTATCTCCTTTACCATATGACAAGTTCTGTGCTGAGGACTAAAGATACAGATTAAAAATTCAGCCTCTGCTCTCAAGGAGTGAACGCTGTGATGAGGGAGAGCACATGTATAGAAAGGTTCAGCTTTAGAAGGGTTGGAAAGACTTGGAGGTCAGAGAATATGACAGGGGCCGAGGATCCTTAGAGTGCTTTGGCAGGTCATAATGGCAATTCCTTGGGGAGACGGAGAGTTTGGTGCCAACAGCAAAGTCTGGTGGCAGCGGCGGCGGCCATGATGGCCGTGATGGCCAGCCAGCATTTATATAGCACTTTAAGGTTATTGTCTCATTTGGTTCTCAGAACAGCTCTGTGAGGTAGGTGCTATTATTTTTACAGGTGAGGGAAATGAGGTTAAGTGACTTTCGCAGAGTCACAGAGACATCTAAATATCTGAGGCAGGAATTGAAGTTTTCTGGGCCTCAAGCCCCACCTCTCTGCATTGCACCGCCTAGCTTCCATGGGATCCTTCACTTCACTGGAAGGATTGTATTTGCTGATCCTCTGCTCCTCTAAGCAGCGTGAGAATCTCTATTGACTCTGCAGGCTTCCAGCCTGGAGGGGCCCAGCCTAGCAGCCCTGGGAAGAGGGCCAGAAGGTCTAAGTGGAGTGAAGGTTCTTCCTTTTCCCAAGCAGGGCCAGGGACTGGGGCAAGGGGAGTATCTGTGTCCAGGCAGCAGGGGTGAGAGGAAAGGGGGACGTTGGTAAGGACATGGAAGGGAGGAGGAGGGGAGAAGAAAGTACTCAGTAGAAATGGAAACATGTAAACTGCCAATTTTCCTGTCTGTCCAATCATTCTCTATTTTCTGTTTGTTCAGTTCTTCACTTTCTGAAATGTATTACTCTGCATCCATGGAGTCTGATTCCATTTGCTTGGGGTCTTCTTCAGTTAACATTTGAATTTTAATATTATATCCAACATGTTCTGTCATCTATTGAAGCTCAATGTTGTCTCCAAACTTTGTTTTCGTTTTAGTTGGAAGGAGCAGGCTCTGAAAGTCAAACAGGTATTTTGAGTAAAGGCTCTGCTCAATTTCCCCTCCCCTGAATTATTACGCTAGCTTCCTAATTGACATCTCCACGCCAGTCGGGCCTTCACACTGCCAAAGCAATCTTCCTCTAGCTTGCACAAGTGTGGCTGGCCCTGGCTCCGAATCTCCAGATGCTCCCGATTGCTTCAGCTTGGCCTTTAAAGCTCTTTGCAGTTCAGCTTCAGGTTTATCTCACAGTATTCCCCTTCACACACTCTACTAAGTGCCATCTAAACTGGCTTGCTGTTCCCTGAACTTGGCGTTCTGGCTTTCCACTTGTACCCAGGTCTTATTGTCCATTCTCTGGTGAGAGTTGTTTGCCTACCTTCTTTTTCTCCATAATGGTTCGGTTTAAAACCCCACACGTAAAGTTTACCAGCATTAGGGGGATTCTCTGGCAGTGTGTGAGCTCTCCCCACTGCATCTCCTCTTTGGAACTGGCATTTGGGTCTGTTGCCTTAGGCTCCTGCCAGATTTTCTCCCTGTTGCTGTCTTTTCCAGAAAAATTCTGCAATTTCTGAATTGCCTCAGGCATATCCTTCTGGAAGCCTTTGGCCTTTAACCTCTCCTCGCTGCCCCCAGCTGTCCATCCTTATTGTCTCCATCTCCTGAAAACTAAATTTCCTCTTTCTTATGCCTCTTCGCATGCCTTCATCTCTGCCTAGTGTTTTATGGTCTGAGGGTTTCTTTTAGAGAGGATTTGACACCCTTGGGATTTTTGCACTTAACATTAGGGAGAGCCTTTACTCAAACCTGTTAGACTTCCCGAGACTGCTCCCTCCAACTAAAATGATAACAAAGTTTGGAGACAACATGAAGCTTCAATAGATGGCAGAACATGTTGGATATAATATTAAAATTCAAATTGTTAATTGAAAAAGACCCCAAACATATGGAATCAGACTCAATGAAGACAGAGTAGTAAATTTCATTTAGAAAGTAAAGAATTACACATAAACAAAATAGAGAATGATTGGATAGGTAGAAAAACATAAATTGCCAATTTTCCTGTTTCCGTTGAGTGCTGATAAAACCCTGAAGGCACAATTAAAGTGAGAGAGAAGAAAATCTGGATAGGCATCAGAGAAGAGCTATTTATGTGATTGATGGGCTGGAAAGTATTTAAGATAAACTTCAAAAAAAAAAAACAGATTGATCATCACAAAGGAGAGGATGCTGAAGGATAACTTTATGATCATCTTTAAATATACAAAGGATGAGCTATACTCGTGTTACAAAAGCCAGCTTACTGGGGACTGGAAAGCTGAGTGGTTGGAATTCCAAGTGTAAACTGCCCTTTCAAGACTTGATAGTGAAGGAAAGAGAGAAATGGCTCAGCCAGATTAGGAGAAGACTTTTTTTTTTTCCTTAAGTTAGATGTAGAGAAGGAGCCAGTGAAGAGGTAAAGATGGAAGGTGTTACACAGAAGGGTTAATGAGGACAGATCTCAGAAGAGGGAGCTGGTAATGGGATGAATGAATGAAGAAGCATACATTAAGCTAAGTGCCTGCAATGTTGTTAGCGCTAGGGGGATATAAATAGAAAGGCCGGAGAGTCACAAACAGATGAAAGGATTAACCTTGGCTAGGAGGATGACATCCTTCTCCAAAAACAGGAGGAAAGTCCTAAGGTGAATTTGGTAATGGAGGGGAGTTAAACGAGTTCACAGAGACGTGAAACTGCTAATTCACACAGGTGTGAAACATCTAGTACTAATTGGGTTAGAACCCATTGCAGTAGACCCTCTTGGCAGCTGGAATTTCACCTGGTGTGACCTAAGAAGACTGAAAGGTTCTTCCCACATAGGCTAACTTCTTTCTCCAAAGCAATGAAATCACCCTCAACTGCTGATGTCATTGCCCAGTTGACCAAATTGTAAAAGCTAAATATGTGAGCATTCTGAGTTCCTTAGGTTTGATAGAATTCCTTGTTTTAGAAATCACCACATCTTTCTTGACCAGTTGTACCATCATGGTAAATGTGAAGACCAGTGCTTGCGGTGCTGCTGTGTCCAACTTATTCTCAGTTCTGTCCTGACTGAGGAAGCTTTCGTTTGTTAAAGATTATGTGGTCTCACGTTCTAATCTTGAGACTTAACTACTTGATTGCCTTGAGGTCTGGCCCAAGAACATTTGGCCTTGACAGCAAGATTAGTTTGGAATAATCTCATGCCTGACAGAGTTGAAATGAGAAAAGTCAGTCCTGGGGTGGAGGAGCCACTACGGATTCGATGGCCTGATAATGAGAACCTGGAGCCCTGTGACCACTGGAGCTTGTGGCTGTATGGAATATACCCCATCACTGGGACAGGGAAGGACCTTTCACTGATCTGTGGGATTAGCCTGCTAGGTGGTTGAGGAGGTTGAGGAGGCGGTGGAACAATTTATGAATTTAATAATTACAGAGTAAAAGGGGGCATGATCGGCCCTTGGGGTGTGTTATAACCTTTTGGAAACGGGGGTGAAATATTTTGATATTAGCACTATTAGGGAAGAGAATAGAAGCAAGTGTGAGGATGAAAACTTCCAATTCATCTGGGTGGTAAGAAAGCCTTGGGCTTACTTTTCTACTCCCCCGCCCCCCAGGGTTCAGTAAAGTAAACAAGCATTTATTAAGGGCTTGTTGTTTGCCATTCACTATGCTAAGCATGGGGGATACAAGGAAAGGAAAACAAAATAAAAACACCAGTCCCTGCTCTCCAGGAACTTGCTGTCTAACGGGGAGATAACATGCAAAAAAAAAAATGTACAAACAAGATCTATCCTGTTTAAATTGGGGATAATAGCAAGATGATTTCCTTCGTGGGGGGGGGGAGGAGGGCGGTCAGGAAGTGGTGGGCTTCCTGAAGAACGTTGGCTTTGTTTCAGCTGAATCGTGAAAGGAGCCGGAAGGCAAAAAAGTGAGGGGGAAGAGTTCTGGGCTTGGAAATCAGCCAGTGAAAAGAAATAATGGGGAAGATGAGATGTCCACTTGTGTGTAAGGAACAGGAAAAAAGCCAGAGTCACTGGATCATATAGTATGTGGAGAGGAGTAAGGTGTAAGAAGACTGGAAAGGTAGGAAGGTTCTAAGTTGTGAAGGGCTTTCCATGCCTAACAACATTGTACATTTGATTCTAGAGGTGACAGGAAGCCGCTGGAGTTAATGAGGAGGCAGGTGATTTAGCGGATGCTTTGGAGCAGGGAGAGGCCAATTAAGAGGCTGTTGTAATAGTCCAAGTATGAGATGATAGAGCCCGTACAGTGTGGTGGCAGTGAGAGGGGACCTAGATGAGAGACACTGTGAGGCTAGAAACAAGAGTTGACAACAAGTTGTGTGTGTGGAATGAGTGTGAGAGGAATCAAGCGAGACGCCGAAGTCGGGAGTCTGCTTGACTGGGAGGGTGGCAGTGCTCTCGACAGCAGTAGGGAAATTTGGAAGAAGGGAAGGTTTGGGGTATAGAATAATGAGTTCGGTTTTAGACGTGTCTATGAGTCATCTAATTTGAGATGTCCAAAAGGCAATTTGGTGATATGAGACTGTGATTCAGGAGAGAGGTTAGATTTGTGAATCATATACATAATTAAACCCATAGGAGCTGATGAAATCACTGAGAGACTTGTATAGAGAAAGAAGAAAAGAGAGCCTAGGATGGAGCCTTAAGGGGGATACCCACAGTTAGTGTACTTGACCAGGGTGAAGTTCCAGCAGAATTGACTGATAGTTCTGGTGGCTTGACTCTATACGGCCCTAAATGGAATATCCATACGCTATGACTGGCCTTCCGGGTGGAAACCTCACCTTGTATCATTAGGCTTTAGCCAAGGGCTCCCCTCCACCCCATCACACCAACAAAGGGACGTATTTGTACAGAAACATTTGTAGCAGCTCTTTTTGGTAAATTGGAAATTGAAGGGATGATCATTAATTGGAGAATGGCTGAATGAGTTGCAATGATTGTGATGGAATACTGTTGTGCTATAAGAAATGAGGAGCAGGCAGACTTCAGAAAAACCTGGAAAGACTTACTTGTATGAACTTATAATGCTGAGTGAAGTGAGCAGAACCAGGAGCACATTTTATACAATAACAGCAATATTGTAAGGATGATTAGCTGTGAAAGACTTAGCTACTCTGATCAAAACAATGACCCAAGACAGTTTCAAAGGACCCATGATGAAAAATGCTATCCACTTACAGAGTAGTGATAAACTCTCAATGCAGATTGAAGCATATGTTTTTAACTTTATTTTTTTAGTTTTTTTTATCTGTGTTTTCTTTTGCAACACAGTCAATATGGAAATGGACTTTGCATGACTTCACATGTATAATTAATATCAAATTGCTTGCCTTTTCAAGGAAGCAGGAGGGAGGGAGATAATTTGAAACTCAAAAATTAAAAAAAAATTAATGTTAATTTTTTTACTTGTAATTGGGAAATATTTAATAAAATAGAAATATATTTTTAAAAAGGACTTAAGTGGTCCAAGGAACTAAGACTCCAACTGTTGAAATAACTTCCTAAGTCATAAAAACCAAATTCATGAGCAGTCAGGGCTTCTGAACCTTAATCCACTTCGCGTTGCTGTAGAATTCAGCATGCCCTTCTGACCAGGTGTGCCATTATGGCAAATATAGAGGTGCTGTGCCATGCTGTTCTTGAACAAACTTTTTTACATTAAAGATTTTATGGTTTGAGACTGCGCTCATGCCACCAGACTGGTTTGAGCCAACCCTGGCACAGAACACCTTGATTTTGACAGTTACCTTTTTTATCATTTATCTCTGTTTTTGTGTGGAGTGTATGTGTATGTATACTTACATGTGTGTATGTGTATATGTATGTATATATTATATATATGCATATATAATTGATGTAATTATAAATAATATACCATTTCATGAAGCAGGTCCTCAAAGAGTCTCTGCTAAGCACTAGTTTTAGTAATAACAATTCACATTTATATAGCACCTTAAAGGTTCCAAAATTGCAAGTGCCATTGTCCTCCTTTTACAGATGGAGAAAATGAGTCTTTGGCGGATGAGATGAATTTTCCAAGATCGATAGCAACTGACAAGTGTGTAAGGCAGAATATTCTAGTTCAGTTAGTACTTGCCATTTCTTGAACTTAGTGTAAATTGCAGTATGTATTTAAAAGTATTAAAACTGCATTTCTTTTGAAAATTATTTTCTAATTCAAGCTCTTCAAATATAGGATCTTAGATTATTGGATTGGATAGGGATATATTGAATTGGTAGATCCTAGAATTTTGGATTGGTATTGGAAGTGGATATAGTGGTCATTTTCTCTGTTCTTACATCTTGTTCTACACTGATTGTCCTCTTTATTATGTTGAATTAGTTGAATTTTATTGTTGAAATGTTTTTTTCTGGAAATATGAAATACTTATTTTAGCTAGAAAGCAAATCTTTGTATAAAGTATTCATTCTTAAAACTTATTTTCTTCATTTTATAATTTATTTCATGCTAATAATTATATAGGATTAACTTTGCATTAATTGAATGATAAGTATGAACAAAAAAAGCTGATAGGCATATGTCATGTCTTTTATAGGTGTGTTCTCCTTCCTCTTTTGGGAATGAAGCCACCCCAGCAGAGTCTGTATCTGCTTGTGGATTCTGTGGATGAAGGTTGTAATATTGCTGAAGGTGAACAGACTTCGGGCTTATCTGGGACTGTGGCAGAGCTGTTAGCTGGTCACCATGAATTCTTTCCACCTTGGCTGCTACTTCTCTGCTCTGCTCGCAAACAGAGTAAGGCTGTTACCAAAATGTTTACAGGTGAGTAAACATATTTTGATTTATACTTGTCATATGTGTTATATAATTTCTTAATAATTTGAATTCAGAATATTAACGCTGATTTATTGTATATTTTATTGATACCAAAATCGTCCTCTGGTGCCTCTCCTGGCATGTAAAAGTGACCTTGGACTCCTGAAGACTATGAATAGAACAGAAGCTTTGCTAGATCTTACCAGGGTGGAGGAGTTTCAAGTACCCATCTCGGGATGGGCTGGGTGTCTTTTGACCAAGTGCTAACCTGGCTAAATTGCTAGGGTGTTATTACCAGTTTGGCCACAGAGCAGCATGGTGTAGGGGAAAGAGCACTGGGATTGAAGTCAAGACTGGTTTTAATCCTCCAGCTTAATTTTACTATCCCTGTGACCTTAGGCGAGTCGCTGCCCCATTTTGGGCCTCTCTTTCCTCATTTATCAAATGAGGAGGTTGGAGGAGATCATCTCTCAGGTCCTTTTCAACTATAAATATATATTCTCAAGTAACGAAGGATGAATGTTTGTCCTCAACTTTTGAAGATGATGACAGAGGAGTTTGTCATTTGCATTGATTGAGAGATTATGAACTCACAAAGTTGTAGTCCCTTAAAAGTAATAACAATTTTTATGTGAAATGAGTATATATGTACTTACTGGTATGTGTCAGTAAGTGTTGATGATAACCCACAGAGAATGCCTCTTTCATAGAAGCAAGTTCAGAAATGGTCTGCTAATCAGGCTATAATCAGCCGTCATTTCTATCTCATTCAGCTTTTAGCTATACCAGAGAAACAAGACGAAATCAGCAAATATTTGTTGAATGGCTGCTATATGCAAAGCCTTACTGTGCTGTCAAGGATATAGAATTCTAAGACAAAAGCCCCTCAGTCTAGTTGGGTATAGAAGGTATAAACTTATGAAAAATTTAACAGTTGAAGATTTCAGTAAAACCTTACTAATTCGTCATGCATTCCTTTGTGGATTTTGAGTAGTTAGACTAATCATTAGACTGTGAGCCCTCTGAGATCAAGGGCTAGTTTTTTGTTTTGTTTTTCTTTTTGCCCTTTTTTTGGTGTCTGCAACACTTAGAATAACCTGGCATATAGTAGGCACTTAGTAAGTTCGTGTTGACTGACTGATGAGGGCAGGAAATCACATTGTATAATTTGTTTGTAATACCTTCCAAAGCAGTCAGTCAATCAGTCGGTCAATAAACATTTATTAAGTGCCTTCTGTGTAGCAGGCACTATGCTAAGCGATATATGAAGCAAATTTAATAATGTTCATTGGCTGCTGTTCCCAGGGAAAGCTCTAACTGTTCTTTGACATACGAGATCATGTAAGTTGAATGGGACCTTAGAAATCATCTAGCCCAACCTCCTCATTAGGAAACTTGACCTTTGAAGTGGAAATGACTTGGCCAAAGTCATATTAGCATGAAGAATCTGTATTTTAACACAGGTCTTTTGATCCCAAGTTCAGTGATGTTTTCATCTAGGAAAAGCTCTTTCATAAAATTACCATCTTTCTACAGCACGCATTCCTGTTTAAAACAAACAAACAAACAAACAACACTAGAAAGCACAGGAATAAGTGGAGCTTTCATTGATATGAAAAGTTGTTTAAAACCAAGTGCCATCATTGTCTGCAATGGGGATAAATGAGAGGCCTGCTAAATAGGTCAGGAGTAAAATCAAGGATGTTCATTTTCATTATTATTATTTAGTATAGTGCTAGGAATTCCAGTTATAGCAAAATAGAAGAGAAGGCAATTTAGGGAATAAGTATAGGAGAAGAGGAAGTAAATTGATCTCAACTCTGTGCAAATGATATGATAGTTTACTTAGAGAATCCTAGAAGGTAAACTGAAAAACTAATTAAAATAATTAACATCTTGAGCAAAGTTGCAGACAGTAAAATAAGTCCACACATCGTAAACATTTCCATATATTAACAACAAAATGCAGTAGGAAGAGATAGAAAGGAAAATTCCATTTGAAGTAACAGCAGATAGTATCATGGGAATCCTCCTGCCAAGACTCACACAAGAATTGTATCAAGACAATTACAAAACACTCTACATTAATAGCATTTAAATAATTGGAGAAATATTGATTGCTTATGGCCAGGCCAAACCAATATAATAGCATGAATACATTTTGCCAGTCAGACTACTGAAGGATTATTTTGTAGAGCCAGAAAAAATTGTAAGAGAATTCATCTAGAGGAACAAAAGCTTAAGACTATCAAGAGATTTAATGGGAAAAAAAGTGGGACAGAAGGGGCCTCACAGTGCCATACCTCCAGCTGTAGTGCAGAGCTGTGATCATCAAAATAGTTTGGTACTGGGTAAGAAAGAGAGGACTTGATCAGATTAGTTACACAATATACAGAAGCAAATGAACATTATAGCTTTGTGGAATATCTCACCTTTTGGAGTTAGACTCATTTTTCACCAAAAATGTTGAGAAAACTGGAAAGCAATCTGGCAGAAACAAGGTATAAACTAGCATCTCACACCATGTACCAAGACATCCTCCAGACGTGTACATTAATTAGATGTAAAGGGTGGCATCATAAAACAGACAAAAAAGAGCACTGAAGAAATTACCTTTTCAGATCTGTGGATAGGGGAAGTGTTCGTGACCTAACAAGATAGAAAGGTTCAGAGGAAGTAAAGTGAATATTTTTGATTACATAAAATTATGCAGACAAACAATACCATTTTAGTTAAAATTAGAAGCAGGAAATTTAGGGGGGGAATCTTTGTACCAAGTTTCTCTAATGTTTCATTTCTAAGATTTTACATGAAATTGATTCAAATTTATAAGAATAAGAGGTATTCTACAATTAATAAATGGTCAAGGGATAAGAATAGCAGTTTTTAAAAGAAAAAATTTAAAACTATCAACAGCTATATGAAAAATGCTTCAGATCACTGATAATTAATGAAATGCAAGTTAAGGCAACTCTGAGATTGCACCTCATACTCATCAGATTGTCAGGGATAATAAAAGGGAAAATGACAAATGCTGGTGGAGCTATGCTCCCACAAGGAGCAGGGGGTGGAGGGGGGGAAGGGGGGAGGGGGCAGGTACCAGCAACTAGCTACAGGTTATCATAGGTACATGGATGCACTGCTGGTGGAACTGTGAACTGGCCCAGCCATTCTGGAAAGGAATTTGTAATTATGCCCCTAAGCTAATTAAACTGTGCATATTCTTAGACCCAGCATTACTGCTACTGGTTCTGTGCCACAGAGAGTTCAAAGAAAGAGGAAAAAGATCTATGTGGTGGCAAAGAATTGGAAACTGAAGGCATGCCCATCAATTGGGGAATGGCTGAGCAAATTATGGTTTATAAATGTGGTAGAATACTGTTATGAGGTAAGAAGTGATGAAAGGGAGGATTCACAGAAGCCTGACAAGACTTGTATGAACAGAGTGAAATGAACTTAGATTCACAGTGAAATAGACAGAATCAGGAGAGTAATTTATCCAATGACCACAGTCTTATACAGACAAACAACTTTGAAAGACTTAGGAACTCTCATCACCACAATGACCAGCCACAGTTCCAGAGGCCTTATGATGAAACATGCTGCCTTGCCTCCAGCTGGAGAGCTGGTAGACTCAGGAGTGCAGTTTGAATATTGTTTGTTTTGTTTGTTTTCTGGCATGGCCAAAATGGAATTTGTTACATTTGCGGCCGGTTTTATTTATTTCTTTCTTCTTGGTGGAGATGGGATGGAATTTGAAACTGAAAATAAAATTGAATTGGGAAAAAAAAAGAGAAACTCATTATCTGAGTGGCACCTATTCAAACTTAAACCCCACTCCTTGTCCTCCCCGCCCCAAACACTTACTAAGAGTTGTCTAGGAGAGCTCACATGCCAAGGGGCATAAAGTTTACTCTCGACCAAGGATTCCTGGCTCTGGAGTCTGGTGCCAGTGGTTGTTCCCTCTTTATGTACATTTTACTTGTTCAAGTTGAGTGGTTGAGTAGTACTGTGCAAAGATATTTGGGGCGATGTAGTAAACCAAAAATAATGGCTTATTATCCCGTATCCATTTGCTTCTGACAAGCAGTAGTCATTCTTACCATTAGTATGTGCTTTCATTTGTTTATCTTTCCAAGAGTGAACCTTGAATAGACTTTGTATTCTTCTCTTAATCACTAAAACGACAGTATTATCATCGTACAATTTACAATTGGGTAACAAAATGAACAGTAGTGTTCTCTGGCCCAGCTATTCTCTGATAAGATATGGAGAATAATTCATTATACCTTTCCAGAACTATGTCATTGTCTCTGTCCCTCTGTCTCTCTCTTCTCCTCTCCTCTCCTCTCCTCTTCCTCTCCTCTTCCTCTCCTCTTCCTCTCTTTCTCTCTCTGTCTCTCTCGCTTTCTTCCTGAGACTTTCCAAGTCCTATTTTGTAATCTAACCAAAAGCCTGAATTCAAATCCCACTTAGGCTATTCACTGTTTATGTGAATTTAGACTAGACATTTAACCTCTCTGGACTTGGTTTTAGTCATCGTTAAAGGGAGGAATTAGGTCTTTGATTAATCAACAAGGATCTTTAAGTGCCTGCTGTCTGTGTACCAGGAGCAGTGCAAGCCTAGTGCGTGTGCCAAGAACAAAATAAAGTCGTCCTTGTCCTCAGGGGAAACAACATATACACATATAAGTTATGAATACAGGATAATTGGGGGGAGAGGCACTAGCAGCTAGATGCAGGGAATCAGGAAAGGCTTCATGTAGGAGATGGTGTTTTAGGTGAGCTTTAAAGGAAACTAGGAGTTTGTTGGGGTGGGAGATGAGGAGGAGGTGCATTTTGGCTTTGGTGCAGTCTGCAGAGGAATAGAAATGAGATGAAATATTGTGTATGAGGAACAAACAGCAAGAAGACAAGTTTGGCTGAGGTGTTGACCATGTGAAGGGGAATAATTTCTAACAAGGCAGAAAGATAGGTTGGAGCCAGATTGTGAAGGGCCTTGATTGCCAAACAGAGACAATTGTATTTGACTCTAGAGGTAATAAGTGGGGGGCCACTGGAATTTATTGAGCAGGGAAGTGACATAGTCATATCTGTATTCTAGGAACATTAATTGGACAGGGAGACGAATCGGGGAATTGTAGCAGTATCTATGTGAGAGGTAACGTGGGCCTGGTTGTGCAAAAGGAGAAAATGTTAGAGATGTGGTGGGTCAAACAGGACTTAATGACTGATAGTAAACATGGTGAGAGAAGCTGAGAACTTGGCTCTGACTCTGAGCATGCCAGTCTCTGCCTGTAGGATCTCCATTTTTACATGTCCAGTAGGCACTGATGATGATGATGGGCACTGGAGGTCAGTGAAGAGCAGCTGGATGCACAGAGCTGAGAGCCATCTCCTGGAGATAAACGAGTCTGTGGGAACTGAGGAGTTCCCTGAAAGAGGCTGTAAAGAGAGTGGAGAAAAGGCCCAGGGTAGATAGAGCCTTAAGTTGCACTCACAGTTAGGGTGTGGGCTATGGAGGATGATGACGACATCAGGGCAGGTATTGGTGGTGGTGCAGCAAAAGAGACTTGAAAAGAAGTGGAGAGACAGATTGGAGTCAGGTAGGAAGAAACTTGAGCCAGGAAGACCGACCTGCAAGCTCTTGAGGGTGTTGAGGGTCTGGACCAGGGTGTTGGCAGTGTCTGGAGGAGAGAAGAGGGAGTATGTGGGAGATTTGATGAAAGTCAAGCCTGCAGGACTTCTCTGATGTTTGGATATGTGGACAGTGAGAGAGAGTGAGGATTAAGGATGACATGTGCCCTGGGAGGCCATGTGACTGGGAGAATGGTGGGATTCTCAACAATAGTAGGGAAGTTAGGAAGATGGGAAGGTTTGAGCGGAAAGATAATGATTTCTCTTTTAGACTTGTTAAGTTTAAGACGTCCCAGAGATGATGATTGAGTTCATGAAGCCTGATCAGCTCCCCAGGTGAAATACCACAGAGGGAGAAGAGAAGAACATCCACCTTTAGTAGGTAAGGCTTTGGATGAAGATACATCAAAGGACACTGAGCAGTGGACTGATGGGGAGGAGGAGAAACAGGATATGAAAATCTAGTGAGAAGAAAATATCAAAGGATTTAGCCCGTCAAATTCTGGAGGTGGCTATGGCACTGAGCAATATAAGCATGGGAGAAACAGCCAGGCCAGACAAATATGGGAAAACTTTATAGTAGAAGTAACTGTTTTGAAGGCATTGAAGAGTTTATTTTTTTCAAAATATCTGATAGAAGGAAGATACTGAATGATAGGGAAAAAACCAAAACCACAACAAAACCAGATGGTATCCTTTCCCAAAAAGACAATTCAAGAAATCATTCATTACCAGCTTTTAAGATTGCGTTCTCATCCCTGTAAATCTTTTTTTTCCTTTTCACTTCTGTTAAATTTGCTATAAATTTAATAGTAAACATTAAGGTTAGTAACTGTTTACTTTTAAATGTTTCATTGTGAATATGTATGCTACAAACTTGATAGTTTAAGATGAAGAAAAGTGCTTTCTAAAGTGTAAAGCACTATATAGGTATAAGTTAATGGTAGAAAACTAGAGTTGTTTTTCAAATGATCCCAGAATTTTTTGGGATAGAGGAAACTGCATTTGGGGTGGATTTGTTTACTGATCTCCTAGAAAATTTCTTTTGGGTAGAAAAATATCTGTGTCAAACAATTAAGAAAAATAAAAAGAGCACAATGCAGAGCTGGAGGAGAGGGGCACGTTAGTAAAAGTGGTTTATTTGCCCCTCTTGTTTCACTGAGCTGATGGGGGAATATCAGCAATGCAGTCAATCACCAAGCTTTGGAGTATGAGCTGCTTAAGAGCAGGAATTGTCTTGCTTTTTGACTTTGCTCCCCAAGAACTTAATATGGTGCTTAGCATCTAGTAAGAGCTTAATAAGTGCTTTTTCATTCAATTAGTCATTCATTCCATGTATTTATGTTGATTGACAATCATGTTCTGCTTTGGCTTGGGTGTACAGGCAGATGGAAGCCCTTTGGCTAAGGTCTGCTGATTCTCTTGATAAGCCCTCTTACTTCCAGTGTGAACTCTACTGCCTACAAGCTCAGTGCTTATCCTGTTTATAAAGCTCTTTAAGAACTCAAGAGATTGATTGCTCCTTTGTGTCCAACTACTCTTGGTCAGATTCTCATCATCTCTTGCATAGACTACTGCAACAATTCAATAGAATGTCTATGCATTTATTCTCTCTCTTCTCCATAGTTGCCAAATATTTCCTAAAGCACATGTATCACCATGTCACTTTCCTATTCAAGCAACACCCATGACTTTCTGTTGCCTCTAGGATAGAAGCACAAGATAAAATGCATGATCCTATGACATTTAAAGCCCTTCATAATCTGTACCCAGATTGATTACCCCACATGTCCAATACACACACACACACACACACACACACACACACAATTTTAGTCCAACTGGCTTACCTGCTATTTCCTATAAAGGACACTCCTTTCCCCAAATCCATGCTTGTCCAGACTGTCTCTCATGCCCGAAATGCTTTCCTTCCTCACTTCCCTAGCTTGGAAGCTCGAGCCCACATGCCACTTCCTCCATAAGGGCCTTCCTGGATTCCCCTAATTGTTAGTGTTCTCTGTCCTTCTCCTTTTCCTCACCCCCACCATTACTTTTTCTTTACTTAATATTTATTTTGCATTTACTTGTCTTAAGTTCATTTTTATTCCTCACCCCCAGTACAAGGCAAACTCCCTCAGTGGAGGAACAATCCCATTTCTGTCTTTGTATCCCCAAGTGACTGGCATACCGCCTGTCACATGGCAGGAACTTAATAAATCCTTATTGAAGACAAACTTTTAAAGTAAGCTGAAGTTAGTAACAGCATAAACACCAATAATACACCTTTTGGTACTCTCAACCTTTCAAAATACTTTCATGTCATTTTGCCTTACTTTATGGTACGAGGCAACTGGCACAAATATAAGTATCATTAACATCTCCATCACAGATGCAGAAAAAAGTGAGACAAGATAATGGGGTCACAGATCCAGAAGTGGGAGGGACCTTAGAGTCTATCTAATCCAACTCACCCCCTCTCATTGCAAAGATGAGAAAACAGAGAGAAGGGAAAGCACTTGCCCAAGGTCACTCAGTGGAAGAACTGGCAGTGGAACACTGGTTCCTTAACTCCAAATCCACCGCTCTTTCCATTGCTTGACATTATTTCCCTTCCAGCTCTCCATCTGTGATCTCAAGTCATGTGGATTTTCTGCCACACAAAACTAGTAGCAGGTCAGGGCCTAGAACTAAGTAACCTGACCCTCAAACCAGTATTCTTTCTAGACATCATGTTGCCATGCAAATCCAGTATAGCACTGATAGTACATAGATCTCGATAGAGAGAAGAGAGGTTTCAGAAACATGTAAGCCAGCCTTACAGGGGAGATATTTGCCTTTGTTGACTAAATTTATGGTGGGAAATCTGTTATTTATCAAAGTCTATAATATGCAATGTATAGGAAAGCTGGGTTTACTTGCCGTATAGATAAGGAGAAACCTAACCAGGGCCTCAGTGGGAGGGAGCATTTATTTAGGCAGGTGACTTTGGGTAGAAACTCACTGCGAACAACAAGAAGGCAAATTGCACTTCACTCGAGTTTGATGGGAGGATACCTGTTGGTGCCATTAACACACAGGGGTTTTGCTTTCATACTTTCATCACTAACCTAGAGTACTTTGGGTGTGTAAAGACCATAGATTTAGGGCTAGAAGAAACCTTGGAAGAAATATAGTCTTACTATATTTACTATGTTACTACTCCATTTTCCTTTCCTTCAAAGGCCTAACAAGGAATTGGAACTCCCAATTTCACCCAGGCTTGAAGTGCAAGTGGGCAGAGCACTGGGCTTGGAATCAGGGAGACTGCTTCCTAAATTCAAATCTGGTCTCCGCCACTTACTAATTATGAGACCCTGGGCAAGTCACTTAACCCTGTATGCCTCAGTTTCTTCGTCTGTAAAATGAGCTGGAGAAGGAAATGGCAACAAACTACTCCAGTATCTTTGCTAAGAAAACCCCAAAATGGAGTCATGAAGAATCAAACAACAGAAGTTGTTCAGCAACAGAACAGGAGTTCCATGGCCACTCCAGATTCAACAGCAATGCTGATCAGCATGGAATGTTTAGGAAATTGCCCTGTTTTACTGACCAAGGCAAGTTCATCGTTCCTTAGGCAGTTTAGTGGCCCTCTGCTCCCAGAGGCTTACCATATTTGTGCTAGACTTAGGGCAGACACCTGATAGGCTTTTAGACCTATTGAAGTTCAGAACCCTTGATCTTCAGAGACTCCTGGCTACAAATCCCCCTGTAGCATGAATTCCCAGCCCCAGCTGCACTATTACCATTATTTATATTTTCTCCTGCAGTATCTCTCTTTCTCTTCTTTGTTGATACCACATAAATTTTTTTTTTCTGTAATCAAGTGAAGTGAACTAATAAGGATTTCACACTGTCCAATACGTTTCCAAGGTAAAGTGTGAAGATAATCATTGGTCAGGTGAGTTGCCTGGGAGACAACAGCGGAATCAATAAGGAAAACTGATGGGGAGAGGGTCTAGAATATTCCTCCAAGTGGATGAGGCCAGGGGATTTATCTTTTACCATTTAAAAAAAAGCCAAATTACTGCTACTTTTACATTTTCACTAGGTAGGGCTACAAAGAAAACCTTTTAAGTGGAATCAGGTGAAATCCAGTTTCACTAATAGCTTCTGTGAGAAGTACAGTTGAACTTAACATCAAAATAACACAGGGCAGTTTCTGCTACTTAACACTTTCCTATGTCATAGCAGAAAGGAAAAAGCCGAAACGAAAGATGGTAACAAATGAAAGATGCAAAATATCCATTACGCAGATGGACACAAAGGAGCGATCAATCTCTTGAGTTCTTAAAGTGCTTTATAAACAGGATAAGCACTGAGCTTGTAGGCAGTAGAGTTCACACTGGAAGTAAGAGGGCTTATCAAGAGAATCAGCAGACCTTAGCCAAAGGGCTTCCATCTGCCTGTACACCCAAGCCAAAGCAGAACATGATTGTCAATCAGTATAAATACATGGAATGAATGACTAATTGAATGAAAAAGCACTTATTAAGCTCTTACTAGATGCCAAGCACCATATTAAGTTCTTGGGAAGCAAAGTCAAAAAGCAAGACAATTCCTGTTCTTAAGCAGCTCATACTCCAAAGCTTGGTGATTGACTTCATTGCTGATATTCCCCCATCAGCTCAGTGAAACAAGAGGGGCGAATAAACCACTTTTACTAACGTGCCCCTCTCCTCCAGCTCTGCATTGTGCTCTTTTTATTCGTGGTTTTTTTTTACCTTATCATGAGATTAAATATTATTTCTATGCATATGGTTTATTCATCTACATTCTACTGCGTATCTTTTCTGAGCTCAGTTCTGCACACCCCACTACCTGCCTGCTGGACAACGCCACAAAGATACCCCACAGTCATCTCAAACGCAACATCTGTCCAAATCAGAACTTGTTATCACAACCTCCCCTCCCTTCCCCCATAGCCATCATGCTTCCTCATTTCTGTCAGGGGCACCAGCATCCTTCAAATTACCCAGGTTTACAACCTCCAAGTCAATTCTGACTCTTCATTTCCCTTCACCCTTTATGTCTAATTATTACCAAGTTTTATGAGCTCTACCACCACATGTCTTGCCTGCATCTCCTCTCCGTTTATGAGATTCATTGGAGGTGATATACTATGCTTCTTAGCCTGACTTTTTTGGGTCACTGACTTCTTTTATTGGTTTTAGTTAAGCTTTTATTTAGTATGCACTAATTACCACAACCTAAAAATTGATGAGCTGTCCCTCTTGCCTGGAATGCATTCTCCCCTAACCCTTCTCTCTTAGAATCCAAAGTTTCCTTCAAAGCTCAGTTCAGATATTACCTCCTACATGAGACCTTTCCTGATTCCCTCCCCGCTTCTCCCCAACCCCCAACTGCCTTCCATGAAATTGTCTTGTATTTATTCTGAATATTTTGTATATATGCAACAGTATGCATGTTACACATGTTTTCTCTCCCTGTAAAATATAAAGTTATTGATGAATCTTTATGCGGGTGATTTTCGAAGAAGGTGGCTGTCCCTCAGGTCTCTGTCCTGGGCCTTCTCTTCTGGAAGTAGCCCTGGAGAATGATGAGTATTCCAACTCCCCCACCTTGATCTGTCAGCCAAGGCCAGTGAGCGAAGGTACAACCAGTAAAAGTGGAAATAATCAACAGAAAGAAGGCACTAGAATTAAGGGAGATTGGGAGAGGCTTGCTATAGAAGGTGAGACTTTAGCTGGGATTGAATGAGGTCCCTGAAGGCAGGAGGTCGAGATGAGAGCATTCCAGGCGTGGGGAACAACCTGGGAAAGTGTCCTGAGCCAAAAGACGGAGGGTCTTGTTTGTGGAACATCTGGGAGGTCAGTCACTGAATCACAGAGTGTGGGGGAGAGTAAGATATAAAAAATCTGGAAAGGTAGGAGGCGGCTAGGTTGTAAAGGGCTTTGAATGCCAGATAGAAGCTTTTCTCTTTAATTCTGAAAGTGATAGAGAGCCACTGGAGTTCATTGAATAGGGTGGAGTGACATGGTCAGATCTTGCACTTTAGGAAAATACCTTTAAGAACTGAGTGGAGGTGGACTGGAGTGAGGAAGGACTTAAAACAGGAAGCCCAAGCAGTACAGGCATGAGGGCTCCGACCGGGTAAGGTTGCCTACAAGAGCTTGTGTTCCCCTGGAATTGCCTTCATATCAGAAGCAACGGTTATTAAACCTGTAAGATTCTAGTGCCTAATGATAAGGATATTAAAAAAAAAAAGACAAACAGGTGAGCTGCTATCAGACATGCATTTTTTTTGAAATATCTGATTTTAAAAAAAATTCCAAACTTAACAAATACCAAATAAAATGGACATTTCCATGTACATGGTAGAATAGACAAAGATTTATTTGTGAACCTGCAAATCTCTACTATGTAAAGTTGCTTTTCTTTTAAATTTCAAGCATTCAGCATGTCACTTTCAAATCTGACCTGTTTGCGATTGTTTCTAGGTTTCTTTTCTTTTCAGTGTATTTTATGTATTTGTTTTTAATGCTGTAATAAACCTTCTTTCCTTCCTTCCTTTCTTCCCTCCTTCCTTCCTTACTTTATCCCTATACCTTCCCTTCCTTCCCATTAAAGTAGAAAATAAAACCCTTGTAACAAACATGCAAATATTTCACATGAGAAAAACACTAGAAAGTTCCATATTAGTACAGTTAAAAACCCCAAAAAACTGAACAAAGGACTTGGCTCCTTCAGTTGTCTGGGAAAGGGCAAGGCTTTTATTCCTTAAAGAGAAAAAAAAAATTCTCGCATCTGTTAATAGCAAACATATTTGGGGAAGGGGGGAGGGAGAGTGTGATAATAAAGAACAAAGGATGAATGATGGAAAAGAGTCAGAAGAAGGAAAAAATAAAAAAAAAACTGAGTTAACATTTTCTAGATAAAAATTTGATATTACCGTGTGTGTGTGTGTCTGTGTGTGTCTGTGTGTGTGTGTGTGTGTATCTGTGTGTGTGTTTGTTTAGTAAAGGATTGGGTGAGAAGAAGAAGAAAAAACAGCTGATAGGAAGAAGTCATAGACACAGTTCTACTCAACCTGACTTTGAGAGGAGAGGGAGAAGTGATCTTTCATCTCTAGGGGAATATTGAATGGTATAGGAAGACTGGAGAGAAGGTATATGGCATAAAGTAGCTGGAGGAATGTCTCATCCTAGGTTGGGGGTGTGGGGATAGGACATGAAAGCACTTTTATAACTATTTTGCGTTGGGGCAGGCCCTTACAAGCACCAAAGCAGATGTGAGCCATAGGAACTTGGTAGAACTTTACTTGCTTGTCGAATTTGTTTAATTATGTGTTTGGAGGTGAATGTAATCTTCAGACCCACCTGCTATGGGATGTTTGTGCTCTTATGAAAAACTATTAATTTGGAGTGTCTTAAAAACTGTGCCTAATGAACAATTGCTAATGTTTAACTCATCAATTTCATGAGCTCCCCAGTCATCTTAATAAGTTTAGGACCTTTGGAGACATCTGACCGGCACCTCCATTTGGAAGCACCTCTCCACCTTAGAGGACACATACTAATATCCTCTGATTGCAGATGCTTCTAAAAAAGACACATTTGAACTTGGGTAGATTGGCTTCAAGCTGCCCTGCTTAGTGATCTAGAAAAACAAGCTCTCAGCATTTTTCCTGTCCCTGTGTACCGTCTTCTGGAATTCAGTAAGGAAATCCTGGAAGGGCATCTCCTCCATCCCCCTCCTACCCCAGGAATGTCAACTTGTGGCAGAAACACATGGCAGAGGTAGACATGTGCTTACATGTAGCCTGAGAGAGTAGTTCCAAACCCTTAACCTGCTGTGCAGAGGAGGGGGACGGGAGACTTTGAATTCCCTATGCAGTGTCAGCCTGGAATCTAGCCTTCTAACCAGAGAATGGAGATTTCCTGAGCATCACCTCCTTATGGGGAACAACCCATCTCACAATTTCCCAGGTTGGAGCATCTGGGGATTCAAGCTTGTGGAGAGACAAAGGGCTTTCCTAATCAGCCAGCCTCCGTGGAGAAAGAAGGGCATGGAACCCATACAGTTACTTCATTTCATCCTACCTGGAGAACAAAGCCCTTAGTTACTTAACGGTATAGATCTGATAGGAAAGAGGACATAGCTTGTCCAGCAGTCCCCAAAATATGCTTACTTTGTGGGGTTTGGGGGTGAGGCAGACTTCAGAGGATGTTACTCGTGTTAGAGGGAGCCTCTCAAAGAGAGGAGCTCCTAAGAATTTCAAAAGGGTTATCTGGTGCTCTCCAAGGCCTCCTTTCCAGGGCTATCATAAGTTGAGGACTATTAGTCCATTTGGTGTATGTTTCATAATTTCTGTTTATTGCTGTAAATCCTTTACATTTAGTAATTTTCTGTAGGGGCCTCCTCTGTCCATATTTGTTATAAACACAGCCTCTATCCTAAGTGTGATAGGTATTCCTAGAGTATCTCCAGGTGGGAACAACAAGCCAAGGAGAGGTGACACCCTCCTTCCCTGGAGCCTAGTCTGCCTTGGCGTGGCCTGGGTCATCTCATATTTGTGTTGACCATGTGCGGGTTATTTCCCAATAGAATATGAACCTCCTGAGGGGAAAGACTGTTCCATTTTTTCTCTATCTCCAGGAACTGGCACTTAATGCTTAATAGAGGCTTAATTAGTGGGGCTCCCACGGTTTTGCTTAGGTAGGTATCCTAGGAAACCTCTATCCCATCCCAGGGGGCACCAGTGTCCAGGATGGTTAATGAGTCCTAAGTCCAGAGTTAACATATATTGTTCCTAGGATAGATTAACAATGAATGTAGGGGCCTGGAATTAAATCAGGGCCATATGATTCTGAAATGACACTGTCTATCAGTATACCCACTGAGTCCTTTATGAGTTTGATTTGAGAGAATGACACTTATCAAATAAAGACCCTTGACAAAATGATAAGACAGGGAGGAATGGTTGTCATTTCTGATTGTGCTAATAATGAGACAGAAGAGAACTGAATTGAGCTTTTTTTTTTTTCCATCCCAGAAAGCCTTATTTCACATGAGCAATGTAGAAGGAATAAAGGGGAAAAAAATAAATGAATAGCCCGAGGATGGTGATGAAATTTCAGAAATTATTAGGAAGAAAAAAGTAAGAAGGGAGTTGAAGTATATTATTTCATTAGAGGTGATGGAATAAAAAGGACTTTGAGGGTAGATGGAATTTGGGGGCATGGAGGATGCTGCATTATATTCTCATCTGGGCATCAGAAAAGCAAAGAAGAGGAGAAGGAGCTTCTGATTCAAGCTCTAATAAGTGATGATGAGACTCGAAGCAGGAGTGGAGGTGGGGAATGGTACTGTGAGGGAATACTTAATTCAGATTAGCATATGCAAAGCTAGTTTTGGGGACCCAGGGCTGGCTTAAACAGAGAGAACAAACCTGACAATAATAACATATCTGATGAATGAGGAGCTGTAACAGTTCCTGTCAGGTGATTCCAAAAGAGTCAGTGTTTCAACCACAATTTCAGGCAAGGAAAAAATAGAGTTGTATGTACAGTTAGTTAACCTTGACAATAATACAGCTTAAAGGCACCGTGGATAGTGAGATGATTCTATTACTCTAATAGTTCTGTTAGCTTATTGAGGTGAATTAATGAATGAAGCATTTATTAAGCGTTTTATTCTATGCCAATTACTGTGGGTGAATTCTTGATTCGAATTAGCATATGCAAAGCTAATTTTGGGGACCAAGAGCTGGCTTAAACAGAAAGAGAGAGCAAACCTTGAAGCCTTTATAATGAGGAGCTTCCATTCCAGGGCCTTGGCTCTGTTGAGTAGACCAGTGTATCTTGTGTATAAGTGTTTGTACATAATTGTTTGCCTGTTGTCTCCCCCATTAGATTGTGAGATCAGTAGTAAGGACTTTTACCTTATTTTTGTCCTCCAGCACTTAGCATGGTGTCTGGCACATAATAAATGTTTATTGACTGACTTTCTACTGAAGGAAACACCCCGTGTAGGTATCTGCGGCAAGTCAGATAGAAAGGTCTTCTGGTGCTTAAGGTGCTGCTGTAGCAAAGCAGCTGGTTAAAAGCCTTTTTCTTTCATGTTATCTCCACTACTGAAATCCTGGCACTTTCTGATGTTCAACCATTTGACAGGGCCTGGGACTTTGGTGGAAAAACTTTATTTTCTGGATCTTCAGTAGCTGTGGCTGCAGCCCCTGAAGGAGCCAGTGGCCAGACTGCATTTAGGGTCCAATCTATATCGAAATATTTTTACTAGCACTTTGTTATAACTATAAACCTTTTATTTATTTGTTTAATTATTTAGCTGTTTATCTTTAACATTCATTTTTTAGAAAATTTGAATTCTAAATTCCTTCTCTCTCTCTCTCTCTCTCTCTCTCTCACACACACACACACACACCTCTCCCCCACCCACCCCTCCTCTACCCATTGAGAAATCAAGCAATATGATATCAATTATACATGTGAAGTCATGCAAAATTAGCTGTGGGTAATTATAAACTTGAAATAAAGTTGGGGAATAGCTATACAAATTGTGATATGTGGTTGGAGGAAAATATTATCATGCTTTAAGAAACTAATTCAGAGAAATAAGGGAAGACTTGTGTGGACAGATACAGAAGAATGAAGTAAGAACCAGGAGAATCATATACACAATGATGAATGTTGTGAAGGAAAATGACACTACAAGGAAGTTAAATGCTGATTAATTCTAATTACCATTCCTACTCCTACTGAATTGATGATGAAATAAACATACTTCCTTCCTCTCAGTTGAGAAGTGGGAGACTGTCTGTGTGTATTGTGACATATTGGTTTTTGATTAAATATTTTTGGATTTTTGCTTAAACATTTTTTATTTAAATTTCTTTGTCCTAGGGAAGCCTTATTGGGTATTAGTTAAGGGGGAATTGACTGTGGTCTAAAAATAAAAGATAACAATAAATCTTAAAAAGAAAAATAGGTTTATAACAATATGAAAACACTTTTATATAGTGAATACTGAAAAACATTACTGATTTTAAGTATAAAGTGCCAGCTTTTTTTCTTTATAGCACATATTATCTGATAGTTTTATTAAGCCATGTCTATTATTTACCATTGTTTTGACCTTAGGGGGGAAAAGTATTGTCTTTTTTTGTAGACTGTTTAGAAAAAGAGGAATTAGAAATGATATATTTTAAGTTTGTTGATTCATAATTTAATAAGACATACTTATTTTAGAATTCTCATGGAGCTGTGCTTTCATTAGTGGGCATACTCTTCTATCAGTTTAGATTTAGTAATAAATATGAAAATTATGTTAATGTAATTAGAGTAGGTTAGATCATACATGGTTAATTGTGCTCGCTTGAAAGTCAGGGATTTTGATTTGATTGTCTAATTAAATATGGTTAATTTAAAGGCAATTAAAATTGATGCGCTAGGTGGATGAGAAATCTTAGAAATATTTTCAAGTTACTGAATATCCAAAATTGATCCTAAAAATATAATTTATTAGCATAGAAATGCATGGGTGTGTGGACATGAAGTTTCTATTGGCTCCTCCAGAATTTCACCCAAAAACTGAGAAGTTCAGAAAGTCTAAACTATTTTTTTAAATGTGTTCCTGACAATCCATATATTATTACCTGTTTTAATTCTGATGTATGCCTCTCATTTTGTATACTATTTAATACGGAGAATAGATACTATGCCAAGATCAGGAGCCTATTCCATACTGGGAAGATAGACTTGCTTAGATAATATATTGTAAAATAAATGCAAATATATCAACTGGAATTAGTAATTACTAAAAGCAAGTAATTGTAGGACCAATTTCCTTATTCATAAGAATACATTGATACTCTTCATTTTCAGCTTTTGTCTTGAGTGAATTTGAGAACTTTCTAACTTAGTCTTCATTAAAGTAGTTAATTTGCTTTTGTATAGGATTTATATCTTTTTACCAATGCTCCTCTGCTACCGTGATGTTTTTCAGGCTTAAGAAAATACTCTTTGACATGTCTCTCTGTATCTTTTCTCTAGGCTTTCGAAAAATAAGTCTTGATGATCTTCGGAAGGCTTACATTGTCAAGGATGTCCAACAGTACATCCTCCATCGTCTAGATCAAGAAGAAGCCTTGAGACAGCACCTCACAAAGGAAACTGCAGAAATGTTGAATCAGCTTCATATCAAAAGCAGCGGGTGTTTTCTTTATCTAGAACGAGTTCTAGATGGAGTTGTGGAAAACTTTATTATGTTAAGAGAAATCCGTGATATCCCTGGAACCCTCAATGGGCTATACCTCTGGCTCTGTCAGAGACTTTTTGTGAGGAAACAGTTTGCAAAAGTTCAACCTATTCTGAATGTGATTCTTGCAGCATGTCGACCACTAACCATAACAGAATTATATCATGCAGTATGGACCAAAAATATGTCACTGACCATAGAAGACTTCCAACGCAAACTAGATGTACTCTCAAAACTCCTTGTTGATGGACTAGGGAATACTAAAATATTGTTTCATTATAGTTTTGCAGAGTGGCTACTGGATGTCAAACATTGCACACAGAAATATTTATGTAATGCAGCAGAGGGACACAGAATGCTTGCAATGAGTTATACCTGTCAAGCAAAAGATTTGTCTCCTTTAGAAGCTCAAGAATTTGCATTACACTTGATTAATTCAAACTTACAGTTAGAGACTTCTGAATTAGCTCTGTGGATGATATGGAATGGTACGCCTGTCAGAGATTCTTTGTCTACTTTAATCCCCAAAGAGCAGGAAGTCCTGCAGTTGTTGGTTAAAGCGGGTGCCCACGTCCACAGTGAAGATGATCGTACGTCTTGTATTGTCCGGCAAGCCTTAGAAAGGGAGGATTCTATTCGAACCTTGTTAGATAACGGAGCTTCTGTAAACCAGTGTGATTCAAATGGGAGAACTTTGTTGGCTAATGCTGCATATAGTGGTAATCTCGATGTTGTTAATCTACTCATTTCCAGGGGAGCAGATTTGGAGATTGAAGATGCTCACGGACAGACGGCACTGACTCTAGCTGCTCGACAAGGGCATACCAAGGTGGTTAACTGTTTGATTGGCTGTGGAGCCAATATTAATCACAATGACCACGATGGCTGGACAGCACTACGATCCGCTGCTTGGGGAGGTCACACTGAGGTCGTTTCTGCTCTTCTTTATGCTGGAGTCAAAGTCGACTGTGCAGATGCTGATAGTCGAACAGCCTTGAGAGCGGCAGCCTGGGGCGGGCATGAAGATATCGTGCTGAACTTACTTCAGCACGGTGCTGAAGTTAACAAAGCTGATAATGAAGGCAGAACCGCTTTGATAGCTGCAGCGTACATGGGGCACAGAGAGATTGTGGAGCACTTGCTGGACCATGGGGCAGAAGTGAATCATGAGGATGTAGATGGGAGGACTGCACTGTCCGTGGCTGCACTTTGTGTTCCTGCCAGTAAGGGGCATGCCTCTGTAGTTAGTCTTTTAATTGATCGTGGTGCTGAAGTGGATCACTGTGATAAAGATGGCATGACTCCCTTGTTGGTAGCTGCCTATGAAGGACACGTCGATGTCGTTGACTTGCTTCTAGAAGGGGGAGCAGATGTGGACCATACAGATAACAATGGTCGAACACCCCTTTTAGCAGCAGCTTCGATGGGTCATGCTTCAGTAGTAAACACACTTTTATTCTGGGGGGCTGCTATTGACAGCATCGACAGTGAAGGTAGGACAGTTCTCAGCATAGCTTCAGCACAAGGAAATGTTGAGGTGGTACGAACTCTGCTGGACAGAGGCTTAGATGAAAATCACCGAGATGACGCAGGATGGACCCCATTGCACATGGCAGCTTTTGAAGGTCACAGGTTAATATGTGAAGCGCTTATTGAACAAGGAGCCAGAACAAATGAAATAGATAATGATGGCCGCATACCTTTCATTTTAGCTTCCCAAGAGGGACATTATGATTGTGTACAGATATTACTGGAAAATAAATCTAACATTGATCAAAGAGGATATGATGGAAGGAATTCCTTGCGGGTCGCTGCTTTAGAAGGTCACAGGGACATTGTTGAACTACTCTTCAGCCATGGAGCTGATGTTGACTACAAAGATGCTGACGGCCGACCCACACTTTACATCTTGGCTCTGGAAAACCAGCTTGCGATGGCTGAGTACTTTTTAGAAAATGGTGCAAATGTGGAAGCAAGTGACGCGGAAGGGAGGACAGCGCTCCATGTTTCCTGCTGGCAGGGCCATTTGGAAATGGTGCAGCTTCTGATGACATACCATGCCGATATTAATGCTGCAGACAATGAAAAGCGTTCTGCTTTGCAGTCTGCAGCCTGGCAGGGCCATGTAAAGGTGGTTCAGGTTTTGATTGAACATGGGGCTATAGTTGACCACACATGTAACCAAGGTGCCACTGCTCTCTGCATTGCTGCTCAAGAAGGACACATTGATGCTGTGCAGATATTACTAGAACATGGTGCTGACCCAAACCATGCAGATCAGTTTGGACGTACTGCTATGCGGGTTGCTGCCAAAAATGGACATTCTCAGATAATTAAATTATTAGAAAAATACGGTGCATCTAGTTTAAATGGTTGCTCGCCATCTCCTGTTCACACAATGGAGCAGAAGCCCCTGCAGTCAGTATCCTCAAAAATGCAGTCTTTAACAATTAAATCAAATAGTTCTGGGAGTACTGGTGGAGGAGATATGCAGCCTACATTGCGTAGCTTATCTAATGGGCCAACTCATGCGTTCAGCTCTCCTTCAGAATCTCCAGATTCCACAGTTGATCGCCAGAAATCATCACTGTCAAATAATTCCCTTAAAAGCTCCAAAAATTCTTCTTTAAGAACTACTTCCTCTACAGCAACTGCTCAGACGGTCCCCATTGATAGCTTCCACAATATGTCTTTTACAGAGCAGATACAGCAGCATTCGTTGCCGCGAAGCCGAAGTAGGCAGTCAATTGTTTCCCCATCTTCTACAACACAATCCTTAGGCCAGAGTCATAATTCACCAAGTAGTGAGTTTGAGTGGAGCCAAGTAAAGCCCAGTTTGAAATCCACTAAAGCAAATAAGGGGGGGAAATCAGAAAATTCTAGCAAATCTAGTTCTGCTGGGAGAAAACCTAAACCTAGTAATTCTTCACAGCCAAAAGTTTTAGAATATGAAATGACTCAGTTTGATAAAAGGGTACCTGTTGCCAAATCTGGGACTAGTACGCCACTTAAGCAGATGCCAGCAGAATCACAGTGTAAAATTATGGTTCCTCCAGCTCAGCAGGAGGTTGGGCGCTCTCAGCAGCAGTTCCTGATTCACCAACAAAGTGGTGAACAGAAGAAGAGGAATGGCATAATGACAAATCCAAATTACCATCTACAGAACAATCAGGTTTTCCTTGGCAGGGTCTCAGTCCCACGAACAGTACAGGACAGAGGGCATCAGGAAGTTCTGGAAGGCTATCCTTCTGCAGAGACAGAGTTAAGCCTTAAACAAGCCCTGAAGCTTCAGGTTGATGGTTCTGATCCAGGTTTCAACTACAAAAAGGAAACGCCCTTATAAAAGGTAAATTTTCATCAATACCAATATAGTTCTGAGTGAAGAAGGTCTTCGAAAACATTCACTGGGACCTGTTCTGATCCTGATGCTGAGAGGACACCTAGTGTGTTATAACAGGGTTTATACTTTGACATTTTTAGTTTGAGTTGTAACATACAGCTAAATAGTTGTTAGAATAAGTTGGCTTAATGGGGTCATCTATAAGTAGGCTGTGAAACAGGTAAAGTTATTTTTAAAGACTGAAGAAACATACACTTTGGCTTTCAGATGCATTCATTGCTGCATATTCAGATATTTATAAGCCTAAGCATTTGGGAAGGCTCTGGATTTGAATCTGTGATTTTCTCAGCATAGGAAGTGCCCAGTGAGATAGTTCATCTATCCAAGGCACATCAATCCAAATCTGTTCTTCATCTTATACAATCTTTGGGATATTCTTGGAGTATTGAGAAGTTAAGTGATTTGACTAGAGACTTTTAAATCTCTCTTTTTTTTAATCCTATTTAATCATAATATGTCTCTGTTCTATTAGCTTCAATGTTGAATATAAGTAATACCTCTACTAGTAAAGTCCTACCATGGTGCCTCATTATGACATAGAGGTGACTCTGGATTCTCATAGGTTGTGCCAACATTAGCATAAACTCAGGAAAATTATACAAAACTAGAAAGGTTTTGAATACAGACCTGGTGCTGAACTGTATCTGTTGTCCGAAAGACCAACTAAGCTAAGTTCAGAAGGGCTCATCAGCATGACAGTTGTGGGGTCATGAATTTTTTGGCCACAGTGTCAAATGAAATCCATCTACTGAGTCACAAAGACCTTTCAACCTGCCTTAATGAAAGCAGTATAATAGCCACACGTATGAAATCATATAATAATAAAATGTTTATAATGATTTTCAGGTTTTATTTTTTAAATTTAAAGATGTCTACAAAAATACTATGACAATTTTCAATACTTTGCTTTACTCTTTCTTTGTAGAGGTGCATATTTATCAAATTCCTCAAGGAAATGTTCATATATTATAGGATGGACATTTCATTTTTTTTAAAAGATATTATATTCCAGTAAAGCATTAAAAAACTGTATAATAAGATAGTATGCATTGTCTAACCAATTTATTAGTTGTCTTATGTACAGGAAACCTTACATTTCAAAGAAAAATGTTTTGGCTTTTTAGATTCAATATAATTCTCCAATCTTAAAAGGCTTTTTGGGGGGTTATGAAAAACAGAATTTCAGAAGTAAAATAATTTATATGACTGTATTCTTAAAAGAATATTCTAGGGAGTCTTAGAAGCAAACATCTTTATGAAATACATTAACATAAAATATTTTTTAGCCAGTTTTCTAACCTAATTGCTATTTTATATTGGTGAAAATTAATTTTATTGTTAAGGCTTGATTCATCTACTTATCTTTGGTAGGTTTGCGGAGCTGTAATTATTGACGTGAAAAAATAGAATTTTTCAGAGCCCAGAGTATTTGTTCTAGTTTCTGAGGCACTGTTTTTTTTTTTTTTTTTTACACATAAACGTTAATTGCAAAGGTTGTTTTTTTTCCTCTTTTTTAAATTTGTTTTTCATCTCCTGAAAATAAAGGGTGTTAATGGTATCTTGAAAGAATCATTCTTAATCTTGTAGAGGCCAAATAGAATCACGGAAAAAACATTGGATCTAGAATTCACACACCCATGTTTGAATCCTAGGGCTGCTGGATTCACTACTTGGACAACTCCCTTACTCTCTTGGTGTCTGTTTCACTGTTTGTAAAGTTAGAGGCTTCGACAATGGTTTCTAATGTCTTCCTTGATCTCCAAATCTCTGATCCTATAAAAGTACATATGCCTTAACCACAGTACAAAGAAACATTCAGTATCACTGTGATACAATTAGGGTACCATTTTATCTCCTATATCTTGGATAAACAAAGATATTTTCCTAATGTATCTTTCCTAGTACGTGAGTCCAGAGATTAAATAAAAATGGCATATTCATATTTATTTTCATTTTGGTGTGCTAGGTTATGACACATACATAAATTTATAATATATGTAGATATAGGGTGCTTTCCACAAAAGCACAGAAGTAGGGAAGCAGGAGATAGATTAGAGATGCTAAGTTGTGTGTACTGTAAGGCTGGAAAGGTTATGAGGCACCAGGACCTTGAATTTCAGGGTAAGGTGATGGGTGGTTGGCAGAAAGGAATAGTCAGAAGAATTTTGTGTAGAGAATTGATGTGATCAGATCTCTACACATGGAGAGCCGCTGCAAAACAACTGAAGGGTGAATTGGAGAGGAAAGAAACTAGAAACAAGCCACTTAGGCTCTTGTGGGGAGTTGGTAATGTGTAAGTCCCTGTACTAGGGTGAAAGCATCGGGAATAGAAAGAAGAAAATTAATTCAAGAGATGTTAGAAGGCAGTGTGGTATAGTGGATAGAGTGCTGGACTTGGAGTCAGGAAGACCCGGGTTCAAATACTGCCTCAGACATTTACTAATAGTGTGACCTGGGCAGGTCACCACATAACTAGATCTGATCATCCCTAGGGTTGCCTTCTCATCTTGTGTAATTCTTCTCCATGTTCTCCTATGGATTCCCTGTAGAGGATCTACCCAGCTTACTGGAGGACTTTGTCTGGTTCTGTTTGAGGAAATAAATGCTATTGCAGTATTTAGACCATTCATCTTTTATTCCTTAGTCTCTCATTTAATGACAAGGCTACTTCCTTTTCTTGCCATATAGTTGCATCATTATATTCCTTGTACTACTTTATAGCATATGAGTCTTTGTTTAAAATATATTGCAGTCTACACGTGCTCACCCTGTATCTTTCCATTGTTCTTTGGGTCAGGTACAACAGTGATTCATTGGAGACAGTCGTAACTATGTCATTAATAGCTAGCTAGCATTACTTGGAGAATGCGTTAAAATATGTATGTGTCTGTGTGTGTCTGCGCATGTGTGCGTGCGTGTGTGTGTGTGTGTGTGTGTTGCAGTATAGTTTGGGATCATTGGAAGCACGAAATCAGTATTACTCGTTTTCTTCCCTATGCATTCATGGGCATCATTGTCCATCTGCAGTTCCTGTCCCAGAGGTATGTATCGTAGACAACAAGCATACCACTGTGTGGACAATGTACACTTTTCATCCAGGTAGCGTTTCCTGTCTCGATCATTTAGCCCACTCCTTTTGAATCATGGTATTTATTGTGAAGGCTCTGTAATGTTTTGAGTCTTGATGAAAATCTTCTTATCTGGCTATTCTGTGAACAGAACACTTCATCTCTCAGCTTTCCCATCCCTGAAGTGCTCTTCCTTCTCTACTCTGACTGCTGACCTCCCTGTCTTCCTTCAAGTCCCAACGAAAATCCTACCTTCTAGAGGAAGCCTTTCCCAGCCCTTCTTAATTCCAATACTTTCCCTCTTTTACTTATTTCCTATTTATCCTGTATGTAGCTTGCTTTACATACAGTTGTTACATGCTGTTTCTCCCATTAGATTGTAGGCTCTTTGAGGGAAGGGACTATCTTTTGCCTCTTTTTATACCCCCATGCTTAGCAGACTCCCTGGTGCATAGGTGCTTACTAAAGGTTTATCAAATGAATGAACGAATGAATGTAAGAATAAGAGCATCTGGAGGACCTCACCATCTGACAGGAATCTTTTTTCTCAGTGTCCTGCCTAAGAGATAATTGCTTTTTTTTTTTTCTTACCTAAGACGGTCCTCCCTGTCAGTGGCATACACTTTTGACAAAATAAATCTCCCTGATTTTTTTGCCTCACTTAAGGTTAAAAACCAGAGGGCATTTGAACAGTTTTCTCTGTGGCTTAATTTGTTGAAGAATCCTGTATATTCTCATGTATGGTTGAGAGAATGTCTGTTTTAGAGAACTTTTAAGACTCTTGTTCTCTGCGGCTTTTAATCAGACAGTGGATAAAGTGCTGGGCCTGGAGTCAGGAAGACTCATCATCCCAATTTCAAATCTGGCCTCAGACACTTAATAGCTGTGTGACCTGAGCGAGACACTTCACCATACTTGCCTCAGTTTCCTTATCTGTAAAAATGAGTTGGAGAAGGAAATGGCAACTGGCTCTAGGATCTCTGCCAAGAAAACCCAAATGGAGTCACGAAGAGTTGGACACAACTGAACAACCTAACAACAGCAGTTCATTAAGCACTTACCATGTATCAACAAGGACTGTAAAATCCCTATTTTCATACAGGATCACTTTGATACATGTGGAGCCAGATGGGTTAGTTGTTATTCATGTTCTCTTGAATGCTTTTCTGTGATACTCAATCTGACTTTTTTTTCCCTTAAACCTTGACCTCTTGCCTGTATTTGACACCGTTGACTTCCTTTGCCTCCTGGATACACTCTTCTCTCTAGGTTTTCATGACATTGCTGTCTTCTGGTTCTTCCGCCTCTCTGAACCCTCCCTGTCAGGCTCCTTTGCAGGATCATCTTCTGTGATCTACCTGCTTTGTGTCCATGTACCCCAGGGCTCTGTCCTGGGCCTTCTTTCTTTCTCATTGACCCCATCAACTTCCATGGGTTTAGGGATCAGTGCTATGCAGCTGTTTCCCAGATCTGTGGATTCAGCTCCCGTCTTTCCCCCGAGCTTCACTCTCACATCACCAGTTGCCTATTGGACATTTCAAACTGGATGTCTCAGAGATCCAGTACGCTCACCATATCTAACACTAAACTCTTTCTCTGCAAATCTTTCCATCTCCCAAACTTCCCTGTTTCTGCTCAAGGTACTGCCATTCTTCCAGAATTGTAACATTAACATTTTTCTTGACCCTCCCCTTCCACATATCCAATCAGCTGCCCAATCTTAACATTCATATCTCTACGATAGGTCTAGCATCCACCCCCTCTTCTCGGCTTACACAGCTGCTGCATTCATTCAGATGGTCAAAACTTCTCCTCTAGATTATCGCCACGGCCTTCTGATTGGCCTCTGTGCCTCCAGTCCATTTTCCACGGTTTACCATAGTGATTTTTGTTAAGTTCAAGATTGACTATGTCCCCTCCCTTCTCAGTTGATCACTTCTTCCCTATTGCTTCTTGGATCAAATAAAAACTCTTCTGTTGAGCTTTGGTAACCCTTTACCACCTGGCCCGTACTCTGTAAGAAGCCCAGAGAGTTGGCCTTCTCTGTTTTTCAGAGGACGCTCCATCTTTCATCTCCCTGCCTTTGTACTGGCCCCTGTGCCTGGAATGTGTTCTTTTCTCCCCTCTGCCTGAAAGACAGTGCAGCTCAAGTACTGCCTTTTATGTGGAGCTTTTCCTGGTCCCTCTAACTGCTGGTGCCCTACCTTTCAAACTGCCTTGTGTTTAATTGGTTTGTATTTATTTGTATTGATCTTTTTATATCTATGTATACTTAGAGATTTACTTATTGTAAACAAGTATTATTCCCCTTTTAGAATATATATAGTGAGGATGTTTTCATTCTTTGTATCCCTGGGGTCTAGCACAGTGTCTGGCACACAGCAGATATTTAATAATAATCGTTAATTGTATGGTTGTCCTTTTGTTCTTTCCTCCCTGTGATATTTTGATAAACATTTCTTCAGCTCTTCCAAGATTATAATACCTTCAAGATCAATTTTCCCCCGTGAATGTTCATTCTGGTCTAGCCACTTGACCTTCTAAATACTATTTCAGTTTCCTTGGTAGGACAACAAATAGTTTGGTACTACCTGTATGACCTTGATAAGTCACTTAAGTTCCCTGAGCCCAAGTTTTCTCAGTTATGTAGTGAGGAGGTTAGCCTCTGACATTTCTTTTGGCTCATGGTCTTATATGAGAGGTACGTTGAAATCTCAGAGTATCAGGATCCAAATGTGAAGGTTTATTGTCATTGATGATGAAAGGAGATTGTTAGAGAACACAACTGTTTCATTTTCTCTCTCTTGGTTGGCTCCTGCCAGTTCTGGATTTGAATGCCCTTAGGATGATGTAACTTAGTTGGGTCTCCTGGCAAGCCTTTTTTATGCTTTTTTTTTTTTTTGCTTCCATTACTTTTCTTGCAATCCTATGAGATAACATAATTCACAGTCTTCCACTATCCTCCATGATGTTTTACCACTTGTGTTCTGTGTGGTGTTGCCTTTGGCTGCCATTGCTGTTTATTTGGCAAGTAAATCAATTGTTTACTGGCTAAAGCATCTTCTGGGTTCTCCTAGCAATTCGTTCTGAATTTTTGATGAAATTGGTGATAATGTTGGTGATTTTGCCTTCTTGAAATTGTTGAAGGATCATTTTACAACATATTTCATGAAAGAAAAGCTAGTGAAAGCATCTTCTTTGCAGAATACTTTTCTGTATTCTGCCTCCCATGTGTCGGTGTACCACAGTGCTCTGTCCTGGGCCTCTGTTTCTCATTGAGCTTTCTCTTTTGACCTCAGTAACTCCTGTGTGCTCAACTGTTATTTCTCTGCAGATGAGTCCCAGATCACATCCATCCCCTGTCTTATTTCAGATCTCTGGTCCCCTTATCTCCAGTTGCCTGTTGGAGATCTACACATAGATGTCTAATAGGAATCTCTAATTCAACATGTCGAGGACAGAACTCATTATCTTTGCCCCCAAATCACCCAGTTTCTGTCTAGGACATCACCATTTTTCAGTCATCCAGGTTTGCAGCATAAAAGTCATCCTCAGTTCTTCTACTTACCCTCCCGCATCCCCCATATCCAGGCTATTACTAAACACTATCAGCTATGTCCCTACGACGTTTCTCATATCCTTCCATTTCCTCCTTTCGCATTACAGCCATCTTATTTCAGCTTCTCATCATGTCTCTCTCAGACTTTGCAGCAGCCACCTTGCCGGGTTCCCTCCATTGAGTTGAGGAAACTGAGATACAGAGAGTTTTTAAGTGACTTGTATAAGACTAAATGGCAAATAAGAGTTAGATCTGAAAGTCAAACTTTGGTCCTCTTGGTGGAAGAGTGAGTAGAGCTGTGCCTAGGCCCTGGCTCCCCCTTGAAGTGGAGGTTCTAAAAAGTAACCAGTCAGAGGAAGGGACCACAGGGACTTCTCCTGTGTGTTGTATCACCCTTCTACAATTCCCTTCCCAGCAATAGAATATAAATTACTTGGAGGCATGGACTGTTTCTTTTGGGCCTTATAGATCCCCAGTGCTTCATGTGGTGCCAGCCAGGCCTATGTTGTCTAAGAAATGTTTGTTGAATTAAATTGAAACTCTCCAGAAGAAAAGCCTGTTCTTCAGAGAGACTAAGCCTATTATATAGTTAATACTTCTTAGGTATTCCTTCAACTGAATTTTATTCCTACAATTTATGGTTTTAGGAATTAGAGCTGGAAGGAATGCTGGAGATCATGTAATCTAACCCTCTTATAGATTAAAAAAAAAGAGGGTCTACAATTCTATTGATAGTAGGAAAACAAACCATGTATTAAAAAGTACATAAACTTTCTTTGTTGGATATTTGTGAGCATCAATGAAAGAGAGGGAGAGAGAGAGAACACAAAAAAAAGACTTAGAAAAGAAATTGCCTTTAGTTTCCAGCTACCTAGTTTCTCTTAAAGATGACAAAATTAAATGCCATTCAAAATTTCTGTGAGTGGAGGGAAAAAGCTAATGCTCAGCCAGAGGACCAAAATATGTAATGGCTGAGGATGTAGGAAGATGTATGGATTGGCAAAGGGGAGAAATTCAGGCGTATTAAAAAATATGGTTAAAGTCAGCCAGTATGCCAAATAAAAACTTTTTTTTTCTCCTACATGAACGTTTACTAAGTGTAATGGGAGAAGGAGGGCAAGATTTTGTCAACATAGGTTTGCATTAAGAACAAGTGTTCTGCATATTAAGAGTCTAGTATATAGTTCTTCAAAGACTTACTTTTATGACGGATACTTTGTTCCCATCACGTTTATCCTTTTTTCTCTTTCTGATTACATCTTGCTTTTACTCGATCTGTAATGCTGAAGCCCTCTCATACTGCCATTGGAATTTAGGCTGCCTGGTGGAGTTGGTGGAAGGTTGTTATGCCTGGTGTTCACTACTCCCAGCAGTAGATAGTACTCTCTCATACTTTGGTGCAATGTTAAGGAATGTTTAACAAGGCTTTTAACAGAGCTGAAATCCAATGATAAATTCTTATCACTATTCTGAGAATCCTTTGCAAATGCAGTCAGTGTTTCAAGATGCAGAACATTTATGGACTGAACTGAGTACCTTGGCCAATATGGAGCCAATTCGGCAATTATGCCTGTCTAGTCCTGTTTTTGTTTTCATGATATTAACAAATATTATGCTTGTGTGATGTTAAGATATTACTGTACTTTTTTAAATACCAAAATTAATTATCAATACTTTTTTTTTTTTAATGTTTGCACTAGTTCCCATTTCTGTGAAACAGAGACATTTGTCACTAGCATGGCTCATCGGCTGCCTGGGACAAAAGCATATGATGCCTGTTGAACGGCTGGAGAAATGAAGACTGTGATCTCTGCAGTACAGTTACCTTCGTTACTGTAACGTGCCTACATTTTAAGGCTGCCTTCTCAGTGTAATCCTCTGTGCTTCAGAATTTTATTTTGTGTACTTTGTATTCACTACACAGAATAAGCACTTTTTTTCTTAAATGCAGATACATATTGACTACATTTCCCTGATACAAGCTAAAAAAAATTTGAGAAAGCAATTTTGAGTTAATAGTTCAAGAAGATTTGATATATCTGCATGTGCCACAGTCAAGTGTTCCTTGTATTTATTTTTGGTTTTGTGGCGAAAGAAACTAGACATACAGATCAAATAACATTTGCATTGTTGTAGTGTATGGTTTATTTCTTGTGTCATTAACTTTTTTTTTTCAAGAAAAGCAAATTTCACATTATTTGTTAAGCCACCTCCTGTTCTCTGTACTTTAATGCTCATTGAATAAAAGCAAGATTACACTTCAATGCCACAGGGTAGGTAAAGAAAAAGAAAAAAGAAAAAAATCGTTGGTAAGGAGTTATTTAATTATTCTTAAGCAATCAAAGGAAGTTTTAAATAATTAAGTATGAATTTGCCCTGATAGTACCTCTCATCTATGTTTAAGGGCATCAGAAAACAAAAAAGCAAGCAGATCAGGGTACTGTTTCATTCATTAGGCCACCCTTTAATCTTCCTCTGGTCATTCCACCCCCAGTGATGTATACCATTCTTCTTAAGGCATGAAAATTCTCAGGGCTGAATCCATGCTTCAGTTGTCTGTGTGTAATGTGAGAGACATCTATCTAGAAAATGGAAACTACACTTCTTGCTGGAACAGACAGTTCATTGACCACTGTCTTACTTATTCTTTCCAAATTAAATAATATTTCTCCACAATTTTATTCTGAAGTCATGCATCTCAGCTATTTCTATCAGCGTACAACCAAATAGCTTCATAAAAACTTTTTTTTGTATTGACTTTTAAATTGTTGAGTGAATATTTTTGAAATCATAGGATCATAGAATTAGAGCTGGGAAGGACCTTACAGTTCATTAAGTTCAATCTGTCATCTTCCAGATGAGGAACCAGGGGCCCATAGAGGTTAAGTGACTTACTTTAGGTCACATAGCTAGTTAGGCATCTGAGGTAGAATTAGAACCTAGATATTCCTGACTGTAGATCCAGGGCTCCATTCAATATGCCTTGTTGAGATGAATGTAACGTATGCCATCCTTCATGGAGAGTACTGCAGACTGACCAACATTAAGACTGTGTGTCAGTTCTTTGGCTAGTAGTGATGATACATTTCCATGAACTCCTCCCATTTCTCTATATATTGCTGAGACAGCTGCCAAGATCACTGTGTGATCATGAAATAAAGGAAAGGTAATCAGATCCTGTGAGTTTAAAACCACCTTGGCTTGTTGAGTATCAGGACCTTAAACCAATCGAGCTAACTGATGCGTGTATGTATATTTTTCTTGGTGACGTTTAGCTTAACTAGTTAGAACATGGTCATGGTTACAGCCAGGTGCATGATTGAGATCCTGGTATGGGCTACTTAGCCTTGCACAAAGAAACACTTTTGTGACCACAGGTTTCAACCTTTGGCTTCCTATTTGTCAAGATGTGTGCTGTTTGTTGGCCTCTGATCAGACAGGTAAGAGTATGGATGAGCTAGCACAAATTCATCACCACTATCATGAAAAAGTCCATTTTACTATTAGATCAGCAGGGTCATCTTCATACATGTACATGTGACATGTTGAATATTCAAGACCATGGAAAGGTTTAATTGGTTACTATTTCCATTTGAATCTTATTTTAAAATTCATTTTTAAATCAGTGCAGCTCATTTTGTTTAACTTATGACATCAGTTATGAATCTTTAATAATCAGAAATGTAGGATAAGTTTTAAAATTTGTTAAGGTGACATGGCAATATTGATAACTCTAATGTGAATGTTTCAAGTACTGAATTTCTTATCCCTATGGGACATTTATAAAATAAACAAAACTCTTGCAAAATAGCCTTAAGAGTGTTAATGGTTCCTTAAGTAAATATGAACACATCCTAGTATTAGCACAGACTTGACTCACTCCTCAAGCTTAGTACATTTACAATGTTTTGGAAGATGGAGCTCTACTTATTAGGTGTATTTTTCTTTAGAAGGAGAACCCTAAAAGTTGTCAGTTTTCTATTAACCTTGAGTTGTTTGGATTCTATTTATTTAATTTTATTTTATTTGTTACAAAAAATGCACCTTGTGGCCAAAGGGCAAAGAATATGATTAATTTCACAAAGGCTTGTTTTTCAGAGTTGAATGTTTTCATATCCATACTATTTACACTTGAAACTTGGTAGGAACTTCATAAAGTCACTAATCTGAAAACAACCAAAAAATACCTGTTGAAAGGTATGATTTTTCAAAAGTAAGTTTTCCTACAGACATTTTGTGTAAATTCTCTTTTTGCAATAAGGCATGAACTGCTCTGTTAAGGGTGTTAGGAGATGTCCTGCTTTGCGTGGATGTTTGTGTGACTGAATGGCATGGCCACTGGGGCCTCTATTCCACCTTACAAAACAAACTAAAATAATTGTTCCAGAGTGTTCTGATGTTCTTGAAATTTGAATATTTCAAGCCTTATCTCTGCAGCTGTTTCTCCATCATCCCCCTTGTTTGTATATCATTCCATTCTCCTTAAAAGGTGATAATGGGGGAAGCTGTAAAGGACTCTGTCAAAAAATATTTAACATCTGTATGCACATGGAGAAAGGTTTTGGAGGGAAACATATCAAAACAAAAATAGTAGCAAAGGACAGTAATGATGCCTCTAGTCTTTTCTCTCCCAAGTTCTTACTGAAAGTATTATTGTTATCCCAAAAGATCAAGCTGTTACTTTTCTCATTATTGTTTCTGCTATGCAAATGTTGTTTGTTTATGTTTAAGGTCCTCCACTCACACTTTTCAGCAAATTTAGTTTGCAAACTATTGTTTTTAATTTCTTTATCCCTGGCTTTGGGTTGTAAATAGCCTATAATGTACATTGAATTTCACATTGTAAAATTTTTATTTTATTCCTTGTATTATATTAAGCAAAATCCTTATGTATATGAAAGTACATAATAAATATATTTGCTTTGCAGTGAACATCTTATTGGTTTCATTTCACTTTTTAGGCCAACTTAAGAATAAAGTATGAGGTTCTCTGCAACATATGCTTAAATTATTCTGCATTCTAAATTCCAAAATAACTATGTGATTTTTGAAACATTTTACCAGTGGGAAAATAGAGACAGAGAAATAGTTACTGAAAAAGACAATTGAAGCAGGATTCCTGCCTTTCTAATAATTTCTTAAAGAGCTCTATTTGTTCTAGGCTTTATCTGATCATCTATATTGCTATCTCAAAATTGCAGGGCTCCAGATAATTCAGGTAAAGTATATATGGTGTTCTGATGGACAAAGAGGTATGGTCACTTTAAATCCAAGATTTGTATGATTGCTGCCAAGCCATGATAATTTCTTTTCTGCCTAGTGTTGTCTTTTTTTTTTCCTCATTGAATAATTGTTGAACCCTTTTTATCATGTCTTTTACTCCCTCCCCCTTGCCTCCTTATAACACACCAACTAATAGATAACTATTTTTCAAAAGTCACTCTGCAGTATGAGGCTAGCAAAGTGTTTCCTGTGAGATTTGTAATTATGGATTTTCTCATTGTAAATTGCTAAGAAATTACTCCATATTTTTTTTAAATCTTATCTTCCTAAAGACCTGTAGCCTCATAAGATCTGTAACGTTAGAACTAGAATGGATTTCATAGATCATATAGTTTAAACTATTCATTTTAATTTTTAATTTTATTGGTATATTTAATTTTTACATCACCTACATTTTCAAATGTGTACCTTTCTTTAGAAGAACATCTCTTATTTAAAAAAAAGAATTTTTAAAAGTTTAGCAAAATTAATTAACACATCAAAAAAGGCTGAAATGTACAGCATTCAATACTAGTAGTAGTCAACTACCTTTTCAAAAAATGTAGGGGAATTGCCTTTTGATAATTTCTTTTTTGAGGAGGGGTGAGAACCAAGATGGCAGAGTAGAGGAAGCACTGAACTGAGCTCCCAACGTTTCCTTTCAAACGACTTTAAAACAATGGCTCAAATGAAATTCTGGAGTGGCAGAGCCAACAAAAAGGACAGGGTGAGACATTCTTCCAGCCCAAGACAACTTTTAGGAGGTTTGGAAGGAGAGATCTGTGATATGTGGGGTGAATGCTGGCCCTGAACCCATGTGGATGAAACACTAGAAGCGGGACAAAGTGAAAGCAGCAGAAACAGAAGCAGCTTTGGGAACTCTCAAGCCAGGGCTAGTAAAGGGACTTAGCAACTGGTCAGAAAGAGATTACAAGGGACCCCTGTGCTAAGACACAACATGGGACTGGACCTTTTGGCAACTCCATTGCCTGTACCCACTTCTGGGTCGCAGCTCAAGGTTCAAGAAGGAGCAGGGGCCCCTGAGGAACAGCATCACTTTGGGTAACAAGGGATCAGGGACTCTAAGCAGCAATATCACTTCCAGTCTGAAGAGAACAATAGCTTTGAAGAGCAGTATCACTTGCAGTCTCAAGGGATAAGGGGCCCTTCCTGAGTAAGGACCAGAACAGAGATGGGGAGCAATATATACCTCTCAGTAGTCACACACCACCTTGGGAGCAATGAAAACTTCTAAACTCCCAGAACTGGCTCTGAAAACAGTAGTACAAAAAAAGCCTGAGCCTGCCCCTTCCCTTCCCATGCCAGGAACAGAGTCCAACATTAACAAAGTTCAAAATCAAGAACTAGGGTGGAAAAATGAGCAAACACAAACAAAAAAGACCGTGGTCATTAAAAAAATTACAATGGCAATAGGGAAGATTAAGAAACAGACTCAGAAGAAGATGACAAAATCAAAACAGAAGCAAAGCCTTAAAGGAAAAAGAAATGTGAATAGAACACAAACCCAACAAAAATTCCTGGAAGAGATTTTAAAAAATTACATTCAAAATCAGTGGTAGAGGAAAAATTAGGTTAAGTATTAGGGGTATTGGTGAAGGAATACAATTATGAAAAGGCAACAGTTTGTAAAAGAGGTACACACACAGAAAAAAAGACTGAAGAAAACACCTTAAAAAATTGGGGGAAAAAATGGAAAAAAACGTTCAAAACTTCATTGATGAAAATAATTCCTTGAAAGGGTGAAATGGCCAAATAGGAAAGGAGGCATAAAAGTACACTGAAGAAAATAATACCTTAAAAATTAGAATTGGACATCTGGAAGCTAATGATTCTATGAGACATCATGAAACAATAAAGCCAAAAGAATAAAAAATATTAAATATCTCATCAGAAAACTGATCTGGAAAAAAAGATGAGAGATAATTTAAGATTTATTGAACTGCCAGAAAGCAATGATCAACAAAAGAACTTATACATCATATTTTGAGAAATTATAAAGGAAAACCACCCTGGTATCTTAGATCTAAAGGGTCTAAAATAGAAATTGAAAGAATCCGCTGATCACCACCTGAAGGAGATCCCAAAATTAAAGCTCCCAGGCATTTTATAGCCAAATTCCAGAGCTTCTAAGTCAAAGAGAAAATACTCTAAGCAGCCAGAAAGAAACCATTCATATACCATGGAGCCACAGTCAGCATCACACAAGATTTAGCAGCTGCCATGTTACAAGGAACAGAGGGCTTGGAACATGATATTCCAGACAGCAAAAAAGGTGGGATTACAACCAAGAATGAACTACCCAGCAAAACTGAGTATAATTCTTCAAGGGGGGAAAAATGGATATATAATGAAATAGAGGACTGTCAAGTATTCCTGATGAGAAGATCAGAGCTGAATAGAAAATTTAACTTTCAAATACAAGACTCAAGAGAAGCAAAAAAAAAAAAAAAAAAAAAAGAATCATGAGGTTCACCTGTTTAGCTTTCTACAGGAGAATGTATTTCTATATTTTGGATGTATTTCCATATATAATGTATTTTCTGTAGGGGAATGTATATGTATTTCTTCTTAGAGCTTTGCCATTATTAGGACTATTAAAAGAATTCTACATAGAGGGTGTCAGATGAGTCAGTTATGTTGGGGTGATATGAAAAAATATGGATAGGTGAGAAAGATGCCTTGGGAGAAGGGGGAAGGGAGAGGAAGAAAATAGTTTCATGTAAAAGAAGCACACAAGGAAGAGCTTTACAGCGGAGGAGAAAATGGTGGGAGCAGACAGGCAGTGCTTGAACCTAACATCTAAATTGGTCCACAGAGGAGGATGAATATACCCACATACTCAGTTGGTTGTAGATATCTACCTTACCCCACAGGGAAATAGGGGAAGAGAGTAGAAGGCAGTGATCAAAAGCAAAACAGACTTTAAAGTAGACACAGCAGAAAAAGAGAGAGAAAAGGATAAACAGAAGAAAATAGAATAGAGGGAAATACAGTTAGTAAAGACAACTATGAATGTGAATGGCATAAACTCACCCATAAAATGGACATCAATAGAATGGATTAGGAAACAGAATCCAACAATATGTTTTTTATAAGAAGCATACTTATAACAGACACACAGAGTTAAAATAAGGGTCTGGAACAGAATCCATTATGCTTCAGCTGAAGTAAAAAAGGCAAGGATAGTAATCATTTCAGACAAAGCAAAAACAAAAATAGACCCAATTAAAAGGCAGAAGCAGGGAAATTACATCTTGCTAGAAAGAACCATAGACAATGAAGTCATATTAATACTAAATATTTATGCACCAAATGGCATAGCACCCAAATTCTTAAAGGAAAAGTTACAGGAGGAAAGTGAAACCTTACTAATGAGGGACCTCAACTTTTCCCTCTCAGAGCTAGATAAATCTAATTAAATAAAAGGAAGTTAAGGAAATTAATAGAATCTTAGAAATGTTAAATATGATAGAACTCTAGAGAAAACTGAATGGGAATAAAACAGAGTATACCTTTATCTCAGCTGTTCATGGCACCTTCACAAAAATTGACCACGTATCAGGTCATAAAAACCTCACAACCAAATATAGAAAGGCAGAAATATTAAATGTACCTTTTCCAGACCATAAAGCAAAAAAAAAAAAAAATTGCATTTAATAAATGGCAGTGGAGAATAGACTAAATATTGGAAACCAAATATGCTTAAAGAATGAGTGACTCAAAGAAGAAACAGAAACAATACTTTTATTAAAGAGAATGACAGCAGTGAGACAAAACACCAAAATATGTAGGATGCAACCAAAGCAATACTTAGGGGAAGATTTATAGCTCTAAATGCATACATCAGTAAAAGAAAGAAACAACGAATCAATGAATTGGGCATGGAACTTTAAAAAACTAGAAAAAAGGTCAAATTAAAAATCCCTAATTAAAGACCAAAATAGAAATCCTGAACATCAAAAGAGAGATTAGTAAAATTGAAAGTAAAGCAAAACAAAACAAAAAATACAGTTAATAAATAACAGTAGGCATTTGTTTTATGGAAAAACCAATAAAAATAGATTAACCATTGGTTAATTTTAGAAAGAAAAAAAAAAACCAAGCTAAACTGCCAGTATCAAAAAAAAAGGTTGAATGTACCACCAATGAAGATGAAATTAAAACAATTATTAGGAGTCATTTTGCCCAATTATATACCAGCAAAACTGACAGTTTAAGTGAAATGGATGAATATTTACAAAAATAGAAATTGTTCATATTAACAGAAGATGAAATAGAATCCTTAAATAACCCTATCTTATTAAAAGAAATTGAAGAAGCCATAAATGAGCTCCCTAAGAAACAATCCTGAGAACCAGATGGATTTACAAGAGAATTCTACCAAATGTTTAAAGAACAGTTAATCTCAACACTGTATAAACTATTTGAAAAAATTCATAAAGGAGTCCAACCAAATTCCTTTCATGATATAAATATCATTTTGATACCTAAGCCCAGGAGAGCAAAAACAGACAAAGAAAATTATAGGCTAATTTCCTTAATATCAAGGCAAAAACTTTAAATAAAATACTAGTAAGGAAATTACAACAATATATCACAAAGATCATATACTTTGACCAGGAATGCAGGACTGATTCAATATTAGGAAAACTGTCAGCATCATTGACCTATAAGTAACAAAAAACAACAAAAATCATATGGTTATATCAGATAGAGAAAAAGCTTTTGACAATATACAACATCCATTCCTATTAAAAACATTTGAAAACGTAGGAATCAATGAAGCCTTTCTTAAAATGATACATAATATGTATTTAAAACCAAAAGCAAGCATTTGTAACTGGGATAAACTTGAAGCCTTCCTAAAAAGATCAGGGGTGAAGTACAGATATTTATTATCACCATTATTATTTTATATTTTATTAGAAGTAATAACTATAGCAATAAGACAAGAAAAACAAATTGGAGGAATAAAAAATAGGCAATGAGGAAAGAAAACGATCGTTCTTTGCAGACTGTATGATGGTATACTTAGAGAACCCTGGAGAATAAAATAAAAAGCTGGTTCAAACAATGAAGAGCTTTAGTAGTTTCAGGATATAAAATAAAGCCACATAAGTAATCAGCATTTTTTATATACTTTGAACAAAATCCAGAAGGAAAATATGGAAGAAAAATTCCATTTCTTTGTGATCCCATTTGAGGTTTTCTTGGCAAAGACCCTGGAGTGGTTTACCATTTCCTTTTCCAGCTCATTTTACAGATGAGGAAACTGAGGCAAAGGGCTAAGTGACTTGCCCAGGGTCACACAGCTAGTAAATGTCTGAGGCCAGATTTGAACTTAGGAAGATGAGTCTTCCTGACTTCAGGCCTGGAACTCTATCCACTGTGCCACCTAGTCACTCTCATCTACCTGCTAAGATAAGTCTGGCACCATATGAGCATAATTATAAATTCCTCATACAAACAAAGACAGATCTAAACAATTGGAGAAATATTCATTTTTTTCATGAGTAGACCCAGCCAACATAATAAAAATGACAATTTTGCCTAAATTAACTTACTTATTCAGTGCAATACCAATCAAACCACCGAAGAATTATTTTCTAGAACTAAAAAAAAATAACAAAATTCATCTGGAAGAACAAAAGGTCAAGAATATTAAGGGAATCAATGAAAAAAAATGTGTGAAGGAAGACAGTGTGCATAACAGTAGTAGATTTCAAACTAGATTACAAAATGGTAATCATGAAAACAATCTGGTACTGGCTAAGAAATTGAATGGTGGAGCAGTGGAATAGATTAAATACACAATACACAATAGTAAATGATCATAGTAATCTAGTGTTTGATAAACCCAAAGATCAAGCTTTGATGGTAAGAACTCAACATTTGACAACAGTTTCTGGGAAAAGTGGAAAGCGTTTCAGAAGAAATGAGACATAGAGCAATATAACACGGTATACCAAGATGAGGTCAAAATGGATAAGTGATTTGGACACACTGGGTGATATCTTAAGTCAATTAAAGGAATATAGGAAAATGTACTTGTCAGATATATGGATGTAGGAAGGGTTTATGACTGAATGAAATAGGATCACAGCAAATAAAATGGTTAACTGATTACATGAAATTAAAAAGGTTTTGCACAAATTAATGCAGCTAAAATTAGAAGGAAAATGAAAGTGAGGCAGAAAATTTACAGCAAGTTTTTCTGATAAAGGCTTCATTTCTTAAATAAATAGGGAATCGAGTCAAATTTATAAGACTATGAGCCATTCACCTGTTGATAAATGGTCAAAGGATATGAATGGAGAGTTTTCAGAAGAAGAAATCAAAGCCATGTATAGTCACATGGAAAAAAAATGTTTAAATCACTATTGATTAAAGAAAAGCAAAGTAAAACAACTCTGAGATACGACCTCTCACCTATTAGATTGGCTAACATGACAGAAAAGGAAAATGACAAATGTTGGATGGAATGTGTTAAAATTGGAACACTGATGAACTGTTGGAGTTGTGAACTGGTCAAACTTTCTGGAGAACAATTTGAAACTGTGTCAAAGGGCTATAAAACTGTGCCTACCCATTGACCCAACAATACAACTACAAGGTCGGTGTCCCAAAGAGATCAAATAAAAGGGATAATGAACTATTTGTACAAAAAATACTTTTAGCAGCTTTTCTGTGTGTTTGGGGGGAGGGGAGTGGTGGCAAAGAATTGGGAATTGAGAGGATGACCATCAACAGGAATGTTTGAACAAGCTGTGGTATATGGTTGTTACGGAATACAATTGTGCTTTAAGAAATGATGAGCAGGATGGTTTCAGAAAAACCTGGGAAGACTTATATGAACTGATGCAAAGTGAAGTGAGCAGAACCAGGAGAAAAGCAACAGCAGTGATGTTAAGATAGTAATGTAAGGATGATCAATTGTAAAAAACTTTGCTACTGTGATCATGCTGATAATCCAAGATAATTCTGAAGGAAAAGTGCTGTCCACTTCTAGAGAGAGAAAAATGATTAACTCTGAGTGAAGAAAAAATATTTTTTTCTTTTGCTTGTTTTCTTTTGCAATATGGAAATATGTTTTGCATGACTTCACATGTATAATCAATGTATTGCTTGCCTTTTCACTGTATGGGGAGGGGTGGGAGGAAAGGACTGAATTAGTAACTCAAAATTTTAAAAAAGATTGATGTTTTAAAATTTTTACATGTAATTGAGAAATATTTAATAAAATAAATAAAATATATTTTAAAAACATTTCTTTTTTTCTGAGACCTAGCTTAGTTATTTTAATTTCCTGGAATACAGTTTTGATTGCTTTGTTGTTCTTTCAATTTTTGTGGTTATATTCATTGTGTATATTGTTTTCCTGGTTCTTTGTCATATACTGTATCTCCCCATATTTCTCTGAATCTGTCATATTCATTGTTTCTTACAAAAATAGTAATATTCTCATAGCTTAATTACCTACTCTTAAAGTACCACCATAAACATTTTGAAGTAAATGGTACTTTTCTTTCTTTCTGTCTTTCATTTTTTTTTCATTGACCTCCTATGTTGAAGGTGGGGCAGGCATAGGAGGACAGGGAGTGAGGAGGAGGCAGCCTGTTATAGACATTTTAGTCACTTTTTTCTCCTCACAGTTCCAGATTTCTTTCCAGAAAAACTGAATCATTTTATAGCTCCACCATAGTGCTTTAGTCTCTCTCCTTTTTGGTTAGGTGATAAGGTTAAGTAGCTTGCCCAGGGTCACACATAACTATTAAGTGTCAAGTTGCTGAGGCCACATTTCAATTCCAGGGCCAGTGTGCACTATCCACTGTGCCACCTAGCTGCCCACTTCATTTCTCTTAGTAGTGATTGAGGTTCTTTTCCTTTTCCCCTAAAGGGTATAGGTACTTTAATAACTCTTTGGCCATAATTCCAGATGGTTCTGCAAACTGGTTGGATCAGTTTTACAATTTCACTGAATCACTGTTCCAATTTTTCTACATCACCTCCAATATTTTTCACTTTCCCCTTCAATCATTTTAACCAATCTATTAGGTGTACAATTATATCTCAAAGCTGTTTTTAATTTGATTACTATTTTACAGATGAGGAAACTGAGGTCCAGATAGGTTTGGTTCCTTGTGCTTATGTCAGCCCTTCACCTTGCCATTTAGCAAGTGACAGGCTTGGGGTTTAATACAAAGTCTTCTATCTCCAAATCCAGTGTCTTTCCACTGTTTTATGCTAACTCTCAGTGTGATATATATACATATGTATACACATATACACACAGTAACATATATAATATACATATTTAACATATTCATACATAAGTATGATAATATAATGCAGTATAGTATAGTAATAATACTATATAAGGAACATGTTTATCATATGTATATAAAGTATTTAAGGTTGATTTTATAATTAACATAAATTGATATTACATGGCAGAATTTTAAAATTAATGCTGTTTGACTAAATAAATTGATACAGGACTTAACAACTATAGGTAGGCCTGAGAATAGATACCAGTGAGAATTTGGCAATGGTTGACAGTTTAACTCCTTGCTCCGACAGTTGGAAAAAATCCAATTGCTAGCAATAGGATATACATTGAAAAAAAAAAAACTACTTCCATCTCAACAGTTTCATTGAAGTGCACCCAGACCTTTAGCATGTATCCATGTGAACTTCCTCATTTAACACCCAAGTTTTCCTAAGGAATTGGGGACTGTTTTGCCATTAAGTGAATATATTCAAATGGCAGAACATAGAAGTGAAGCCAATTTGCTGACTTCTGAACATAGTAAGCTTCTGTTCCTATTGACACATCACCAGTGTAAAACTAGAAAACCTGACCTAGCTGCCAAGTCCCGGAGGCCAATAGCCTCAGTGGAATATATGTCTGGGGGTCATAAAGTCGATGTGTTTTATTTACGTAATTGAGATAGCAAGAAGGTTGGCACCATTCTAGAGATTGTTAGGACTGTCAGTTTGGACACTGATCCTGCAAAATAAATGCATTTGTCAAGTACATTTTTGTGAATCTGATTGCCATTGGCACCTGTGCTGCTAGCTTATATGGAGATGGTGACCCTCAGCACTACTGACACTTTTAGTTCTTATAATGGATTTTCCACGATAGAAAAAGTGAATATAATTCAAGTCTTTCTGTTTCTGCATCACGTCGAACAATTTGAAGACTTGGAATAAAAGCCATTTCTATAAAAGACACCCTCAATGGGATGGATTTGTAAGGGATACTCTGGTCCCAAGGTAGGCAAAAAGTTTTGAGAATTAGTTTTAACTTTAGTCTTCAGAAAAAAAAAAGAATTCCTTCTGTTGACCTATCAAAGAAAATAATTCTAGGCTTGGAGGATAGCCTGAGGAAAAAGGGTCAAGATCAGCCATCAAAATAACTGCAGAATCCAAAAGTATATGATAACAACAATAGCCTGATTTTCTATAGCACATTAAGATTCACAAAGTGTTTTTCCAGCAAGTCACATCAACTGATTTCATAAACAAGGAAACTGATAAGTGATTTGAAGATCACAAAGCTGTTATAGATCAGCGCCAGTACCTGAGCCTGCCATAATTACAGATCTGGTGCTTTTTTTTTTTCTTTTTAAACTATACTATAGAGTATGATGTGTGAATATTTCAGGGAATGAACCAGATAATCTTACATAGGGCTGGTCCGAGGAGGAGTTAAAAAAAAAATCAGCCGGGAATAGATTTAAAGAAGTGTGACCAAGGGCATCTGAGAGGTTATAATAGTTGCTTAGGTCTGGATTCTCGATTAAATTACAGAAAGATCTTTTAGATGCTAGGGATGGGGTGGAGAACAGGGGAGGGCAGGGGAGGAGCTGTGGGGAGAGAAGAATGAGTAATCAGAAACAATTCCAAGTTTCTGTGCTTGGGGCAATGGTAATGCCTCCTTCAGTGTTTAGGCAGCAGAATGTGGGGAAATTTTAAAGATGAAGATGAGTTCAGATTTGATTTGAAATGATGATGAAACAACTCTACAGAGACTGAGAACAAGGTCAACATTCTTCTATTCATGACTATTTTAGCCTTGGCTTTGGACTTCTTGGGTAGTTTTCATTCAAAATTATCTTGTAGTCATAAGTGCCCTTTGATTTTTCATCTGTGAAATTGCTTGATGGAAAAAAATGCACTTCATAATTCTACTCAGTTCCCATAGTTATTAGAATTGAGAATCTAGCCCCATTGTTTTGAAATATTAAAATCAGCAGTTCACTTCAGGCTCCGTTCTTTAAGAAGGATCCCATGCTATTGGTGGTAGGGAAAAGCAGACATATTCTCCATTTTCCCAAAGGAAATAAAGCCCCCTACACAAGTAGAAGGAATTGTGTCTAAAGCCATGAAAAATTCCTGTCCTAGGCTTTGAACCACAGATCCCATACATCCAGGGCTAAACTACTCTGTGTCACAGACATGTTGTCAGGGGGTCCTGATCCATGCCCCAATGCATGGCAATCCTAATTAACTGGACAAGTCATTTGACCTTTGTGCACCTCAATTTCCTCATCTGTAAAATGGTGCCCCAGATAATTCATGACATTTGTAAACGGTGATATGCACTCTAAATGTGAAATCATCCTGGTGAGAATGCAAGGCAGCTGGGCTTTGGGGCCTGAAGAGAGGTGAGTTTGGGGAAAAAAATTACACAGTACAGTTATCCACAGCACAACTTTCCCCCTTGCGGTTTTGATATATTGCAGGTCAGCATAAGAAATTAAATGGAAATTTTGGGGTAGTTTTGCAGAAGCCATGAAGCCCAGCAGATGACATGGAGCCTATGACCAAATATTTAGCCCAAATTTTACAATAACATACCGTAAACACCCTATAAAAGAAAGAGGAAAAATTCAGACTTCTCTGGTACAAAGGGAGGGTCAAAAAATTTTACTTGGGATTTTCCAGATCGCTGGGGTGCCACACTGTAACCCCCATGATGTGGAAGGGGTAACTGTATAATGAGCAGGAATACCTTCAGTATCTCTGGCCTGCTCTATATGGATATTTCCTGGTGAATGATAGCCAATTAGAGGGTATTTGTCAGAATCTGCTCCGATTTTTCTACATTTTAGCCTGGTGCAACAATTTCTCTGCTTCCACCTATAGACATCAGGAAAATCAAATCCTTGGGATTATTCTTCTCTCCAATAAGTAATGTATAAGAAGCTTAAGGCTGGGAGAGGAACTGACTTTGCGTTTGAGGACTTGGATACTGGTGCCTTCTGTGGGTTCACTTCCCCACATAGCTTCATTCCCTCCATTCTTTTCATTCTGGTCTGTCCCTATGACCATCTGCTTGCTTCCCTTGGCTTTTTGCTATTTATCTATCTGCCTGTTTCTTATTTTTATTGTTATCTTATAGCCCTAATCTCTGATAGTGATATATGTAGTCCTAGAATCTAGGTAGGTCTTGATGCCTGCTTGGCAACCTGTTTGATGTCTGAATCACCGCTTTTCCCTAATCTATCATGTTGAGGGTGTTTCTCAATCATACAATGGACTCTTCTGGGAACGACTAAACCTGAATGAAGGGGTGGGTGGGGATGATACTACTGCAAGACTATTTCTGATGGTGAAATGGAGAATCACAGGGTATTTGAAAATTTAATTATTACTTCTTGAGAACTGGTCTGAGCAGGCTCCATTGAATTCCGGGGTGCCATGAGATATGTGCTGATGAAAGGAATAGTTATATCAATAAAGAAGTAAGGAAACAAGGAAAGAAACAAGCATTTATTACGTACCTACTAAGGGCCAGGCAAACACCTTCAAAATATTTTTCTCATTTGATCCTCAAAACAACCCCAAAAGTAGGTGCTATTACTATCTTATTTTTACAGTTGAAGAAACTGAGGCAAACAGAGTTTAAATGACTTGCCCAGTGTCATACAGGTAGTAAATATCTGAGACTAGATTTGAACGGGGCTTCCTGACTCCAAGCCCAGAACTCGATCCGCTGGGCCACTTAACTAACAAACCTGGTGAAGCAAATAGATCTATGCTGAGCCTTGCCCTTTAATAAAATGTAGATAGGTACCAGAGATAGGTACTCAGAGTTCCATTGGGACATAAATATATGTCATGCCTGGAAAGCACTTGGAGATTCAGATCCATATTATCACAGTTGATTACGCTGGAAAAATCTCATCTGAAAGTGACATGTAGTTTGCTAGCCTCTAGATGTGCACCTATCCCTTTCCTGCCATCTCCTCACTGTTCTGCCTGGCCCCCTCCTCCTCCCTTCAAGTTTGGATTCCATCCCTAGGTTTCACAGCTCTGATAGCAGAGCTTTTATCTTATCTTGCCCAGAACCAGGTCAATACCTTACTTCCTACCAGCTCCACGCCATGCCATACCCTTCCCCTACTCCTTTCCAGCTCCTCTTTATGTGTTGTCTTGTTTACTTGTATCTATGCCCCTAGTGCTTACCGTGGTCAATCTAAAGCACTTATCACATAGTAAGTATTTAACAAAGGCTTATTTCCTTATCTTCCTCCTTTCCTTCCTTCTTTCTTTCTTTCATTCATCCCTCTCTCTCTCTCTCCATCCATTCATCTATCCATCTATCTATCCATCCATCCATCCACCCATCCATCCATCCGTCTATAACTCCATCATCTATTTCTGTTAGTCTATATCTGTTTTTCTGTCACATATCACTATCATCTCTCTATGTCTGCAGGTAATCTATCATTTTCTATAAACCAATCATTGTTCTATATCTATTGATCTTTATCTGTCTATATTATCTATATCTATTGCCTATCTTTATATCTTTTATCTATATCTACATCAGACTCTGTCTTTTTATGTCCATTTGTCTACTTCTTATCTGTCTCTCTAGATAGAACTGATCATGAATATTTTGATCTGGTTTTACTTTGACTTCTCAATAAGCAAATGGATCTGTGATTTTATCAGCTGATGTTCCCTCCAATGGTACAGATTACAATTCATCCATACCTCTCAGTCCCAAGTAAGCCTGTCCATGTTTCCCCATAATTTTGCCACAGGGGCCCCACCCAACATTACTTTCTTCTGTCATCAAAAGGATGCCAAATAATGCTTGCTTATGATTTTAGATAAATACTTTTTATCAATAAAAAAAAGAGGACACCAGTAGAGCACCCAGCCTGTGCACCTCACTCTGGCCACATGACCAGTTCATATTCTCTTTTCGATTATACTTTCGTTGGATCTCATCCTTTACTTTGTTATATCCTCAGAATGCCTCATCACCAAGGAAATCAAGTCAACAAGCATTTATTAAGCACTTACTGCATGGCAGGCATTTGTTATATGCTGCAGCCAACTTTCATCCAAGACATGCCTATTCATTGTCTTCTGCATGGAATTCCTTTTTAATTCTTTAGAGGCTATAGTTTTCTGAGACTCACAGCCAGGTAATAAGCAGTAGAATATTGATATTTAAGAAATAGAGCTTTGTTTCTGGAAGATGTTTAAGGAGTTTTTAAGTTTCTGAAAACCATTCATCCTGTTTTCCTTCTGTTAAATTCTGGGCCCAACTTGTCCATTTGTACTGACTGCCCCATATGGGAAAGTTCATGTATGATATACATATGCATGTGTGTATGCTATATATATATATATATGTGTGTGTGTGTGTGTGTGTGTGTGTGTGTGTGTATGTATACCATACACACATATATACGTACATATAAGTGTGTATATATCACCCATACATATTACATGTGCACTACAGTTTGTACATCTAAATAGATGTCAAGGTGACATTATCTAGTCAATAGATATTATTTATCCCCTCCTTTTCCCTGTGTGGATGGTCAGGCCCAATTCTTTCGAGTGGTTACAGATCTCCTGCAAAGGCTCCGCTATGTTACAGGCCTTGATGTAATCTGCATAATGTCATCTACAAGAACGCATCTGGAGGATCTCACCATTCCCCCGGAATAACTTGGATCCTGCCTGGATTTCTTCCATGACAGTGGCCATACATTTGGCAAGTACATTTCTCCATTTGTTCTCAGTGTTGCTGTTGTTGTTTTGTCTTGCCTGATATTTACCGCAGTGTCATTGGACAATGTTATTTATCTCTGTTATGTCTTTCAACGAAACTTGAATAATATTAACATGTGGAGAGGAGATACCATATTGGAAAAGAGCTTGTAAGGCAGCATTTTGGTCTACGGGATCAAATGTGTGTGTGTATCTATGCGTATGTATTTTAATCAATAACATAGCGGGGTCTTGTATTCTTCACATATTTCAGCCAACAATGGGTTGTTAAAGATATGGTCTATGGTGGAATATTGCTTGTGACTGCATGCCTATCCCCTACGAATAAATACCTTTGATGTATATGTAGATAATTGTTATCAAATTTTACATCAATGGGAAAGTAGGCATATGGTTTAGTAATTGATGTTATCTTAATTGCCTTTGTGAGCATTAATATACTCTGAAATTTTGCTCTCTTTCCTTCCTTAGGATACCCTGGGAATTGATTCCTCATTGCTCTCATAATTGCCTCCCTCACAAATCTCTACACATATTTGGTCTAATTCAGTTACTTTTTTCAGTTACTTTTCTAATTTTTCTTCTCCATAATGCTAGTCGTATCTCCTCTGTAAACACATTTGGTATTGCAATGTCAGGACCCAAGTGTGGTGGTTCTACTTCCCTTGGTGAAGAAAAAAAAAAGTTTGCTATTCAAATTTTGGTACATCTTTTTCCCTCTTCTGCTTATTGGCCTTTGTTCTATTTTCGTTTCATCCTTGCATGCCCTTAGGGTGAATTTGCTCACTTAGTTGTTTCTCTCTCAAGGTTTTCTTTAAAATAGTCTAATCCTCCACTCCTCTCTCTCTCTGTTTTTTGAAGTGACAGGGCTCATCATTTTTCACTACCTTTCTCATTAGTATATGTTGATTTAATTTGAAGAATTTTATCATTTTTTGTTAGAATTTCCCTACATCTTCATCCTCTGCCGCAGGTCCTGGTTCATGATCTTCAATTATTTGCATGATTTTTTCTTGCAAATAATTATCATGAACAATGTAACATGAGATCACCAAACTTCTCATGAAATGATGTGTCTTGTTGCCCTTGGGTATATAATAAAAGCAACTCATGCAATTTCTTTATTTCCTATCCAAGGAAAAGCTATGAGACATCCTTTCATTGTATTTCAACTTTGTTCTTTCTTCTGTTTTTGTTTATGGCAAGAACGTCAAGATTGATAAAAATTATTTCCTCCAGTACTATGTCCACTCACTGATCAGCAGACAAGGATCTCACACTTAGAGTGCCAAGAGAAAAATTAAATGGATAGTCTAAAAACTATGGGATTCTTAGCATCCGTAACCCCTTCTCCCCTATAATTCTGCTACTAGAACTATAGAAGAAGGAGTGCGTCACATAGGATTGCTGGACTTTTACATTTTTTCTTCATTTTGTGAGTTGCCATGGCCAAAGAAATCATTACTAAGTAACAAGGCTGATGATGAGTGTCTCCATACTTAGCTAGACTGGTCCTTGGAAAAACAGATTTGCCTGTAGTCAGGATTCTACAGAAGCCTTCCTGGGATAGTATAACCTCCCAAAGACTGGGTTCCAATGACATAGCCCATGGTTACCTCCATGACATAATGAAACATCAGAGTAGGACTTTGTGGAAATTAATACTTCAAGATTAGTAGTTCTTAACCTGAGGTCTGTGAACTTGTTTTTTAAAATATTTTGATCACTGTATTTCAATGTAGTTGACTTCTTTCATAAATATAAACACTATTTCATATATTTAAAAATGTGATTCTGAGAAGGGGTCCATAGACTTCATAGACTGCCAGAGAGGTCCAGTACACACAAAAGGTTAAGAATCTCCCCTCTAGATAGAGTCAGAAAATTGAATACATGTGCACAGTTGCTTATAAAGACGGATGATCAGTAATTCCCCAAAATGCATGTGTTCAATATTAAATCCACATCTCCAATATAAAGAAATATGAATATCAGTCCTAATTTTATGAGACAAAAAAAGCCAAAACAAACCACATAAAGGGGTTTTATTTACCAAATAGATCCAGGGCACTTTGAAGAGCTGAATCTTCTCTCTAAAAATGAATCAGAACATTGGTCCAGATTTGGGAAATCCTAGAAATAGAATACTACCCCTCTATAATCAGTGTGTGCTATGTTCCAACATGGGACATGAAATAGGTTGCCATTGTACATTTGCCAAGTCAACAACAGCAGTTTTGGTTATTTCATTCTCTTCTGTATGCTTTTAAGACTCATTTTGGGTAAACCATTTCCGTGCTCCCTTGCCTCTCAGGCAGATAGATTTTCAGTAAGAAGTCTATACTGTCTTTAGCATGGTGCCAGTCTCTGCTTCTCTCTCTCTCTCTCTCTCTCTCTCTGTCTGCTCCCTCTCTCTCTCTGTCTCCTCCCTCTCCTCTCCTCTCCTCTCCTCTCCTCTCTCTCTCTCTCTCTCTCTCTCTTGCTCTCTCTTCTCTAGGAGCTATTTATCCTCATCTTGGCAGAATTTCTCCTCTGTGATTACAGAGCTTAACAGAAACCAGAACAATGCATCTACTCATTTTGTATCCAAGTTTAAACCTTTAATGTCTGTTGAAAGTCATGTTGATTGTAAAGACAGAGATGGCTTTAAAGAGAAAGCAAATGCAGTTTTATGATCCTGGATGTGTGAAGAATACCATTAATGATTTGGAGGCCGGGGGAGAAACAGGATGAGGGGTGGGTGGGTGGAGCAAATGGAGAGAGACAAAAAACAGAAACTATAATTAACTCCACATTGGAAAGGTATTTCATGCATTACAAATATCTAAATGATTTTAAGCTATTTTATTTTCAGTTTGTAGCAATCCAGAGGATTTGATCATTGAAGGTCTTTGTGGCCTATAGAATGACTTTTTTTTTCTTCTTCCTGATTTATCATTTAGCTACTAAAGGTTGTTTGCCCCTCAGTCCCTGGAATGACTTCTTTCTTTTGCTCCATTGGATCCAGATAAGACCTCCTTCCCTTCCCACCCCCACCTCAAGGCAGATGATGTGTGTTATGCCCTGGCCTGCTTTTAACATGTCTCTAAAAACACACTCCCATTTGAGATCCTGCCCTCTTGGAGAATTCTGTAATGCTTGTCTATGATTAGAACACACTCCTTTTCACTTAGGATCGAGTTACGTGGTAGTGCTAAAAGCTGATTGGTTCAGTACTACTGACTGTTGCTGACTCTTGGTACTAGAAGCCATATAAAACTTTGAACATTCAGCACCCTCCCCCACCCGCCTGGTATTATCTCACCTTGGACAGCAGTCCACGGTGACCTGCACATGGGCAGAGTCACTTTGCTAACCCTCCATTCCAAATTGTGTCAAGGCTAGAAATCAATTACCAATGAGTCTGGACTCTAGTCCAAGCTGTAAATGGGTTTTGCCTCAGACAAACTGAGACCTGAGAAAGACTTAAATTTAGAAAGACCAAGGTCATCTGCTGCATACTTAGGTCATGACATTTGTGTTGCCACTGGACTTCAGTGACTCTGGAGGAGAGTGAAGCTGGTGGCTTTGGGTAACTCTGACTTCAATTCACACAGAAGTCAAGACATCACTTTTGTAATGCCATTGGTCCTCTTCAAGAATGAAAAGTAAACAACAACAGAATAGAAAATTGTAAAGTTATCATGAACTTTTAACATTGTAGAACTAATCAAGGGCAGTGTTAAATTCAGAAAGACTCACCCCCCATTTGACTCTTGGGTAATGGAATTACTTTTGGCCATCACAACTCATGGAAGACCATCTACTAAGGATTAGACCTGGGAAGTAGGAACTGTAGTCTCCATTTTACAAGTGAGGAAACTGAGGCAGAAAGAATTTAAGTGACTTACCCAAAGGTCACACAATGACCTGAGTGTCTGAGATGAGATCAGAACTCAGGTCTTCCTTCCTCCAAGTCCAATACTCTTCATGCCATCTAACTACTTAGTAAATATTTACAATGCTAAACCTGAATTTTTGATGATTTACAAAGAGCTTTAGAATTGTGCTATTAATTATGAACCTTGAGGAATGTAGATATTCTAAAATTTAGGAATGAACATATACTAACTGATACCTGGATTCCTGGAAATATGCTGGAAGAAGATCTGGGATTAGAGCTTCTCAAGGTGGTAACTATCTAGGGAATAACTCACAGAGCTATTATAACTCACAGGGTAAGATGGAGGAAAAGGATGAGAAGTTAGGGATCTTCCTAACTGCCTATTAAATTTGAGGGTCATCTTAGTCTGGTTTTGGATTGCTTTAGGACATAGCAAAGTTCCTTTAATGGGCCCAAACTTCTCCTGAAAACAGAGGTCTAGCCTTTTTTTTTTTTTTTTAGGAGTCAATTGGGGTTAAGTGACTTGTCTAGGGTCACACAGCTAGTAAGTGTCAAGTGTCTTATCTGAGAATGGATTTGAATTTAGGTCCTCCTGACTCCAGGGCCAGTGCTCTATCCATTGTGCCACCGAGCTGCCCTAGAAGTCCACCCTTTTATGCCAATGCTCTATTAGTGTGACTGACAGTGAGACCTGGCATACCACTTCCTTTGAAGAGTTAAAAATGAGCATCACACAGAAGTAATGGAGAGGCCTCTGGCAGATGTCATATAACCAATGAGGAACTCTAAGAAAGAACAGGACTAAAAGGATGTCATCAGGGAAACCTATGATGGGAAGAGAAGATGGTCAAGAGTGAAGAACAGGAGGACAGCCAGTGTTCCATTGGTATCCTCCAGCACACTGGGTGGGCAACCTGTGGTGAATTTGTGGCAGGACAAAAGAACATGGAAGACAAAGGAAACCCAGGAGGGGAAGGCATGGAGGGGTTGTGATCTGCTTGTCAGAGGAAATAATGAAATTGATGAGATCCCAAATCCATTTGAGTTGTTGAGTATATAATTGATATAACAATATTTAATTATTATAGACTCAATTCAATAAACATTTATGAAGTGCCTACTATGTGCCAGGCATTGTATTAAGCTCTGGGGATGCAAAAAGAGGCAAAAGACAGTCCTGTCCTCAAGGAGCTTACAATCTAATATGGGAGGGACAACATGCAAACACATATACACAGAGAAGCTACATACAGGCTAAATAGGCAATGATTAACAGAGGGAAGGCACTTGGAATTAAGAGGGGTTGGGGAAGGCGTCTCTGTAGGAAGAAAGATTTTAGGTGGGACTTAAAGGAGGCCAGGGAGGTCAGTAGTCAGAATGGAGGAGGGAGAACATTCCAGGCCTGGAGCTGAGAGATGGCAGGTCTCTTCAGGGAACATCCCAGAGGCCAGCGTCACTGGATCGAAGAGTACGTATCAGGGAGTAAGGTGCCAGCGGACGGGAAAGGTCCGGAGGGGGCTAGGTCAGGAAGGGCTTTGAATGCCAGGGAGAGTTTTTTGTATTTGGTCCCAGAGGTGATAAGGAGCCACTGAAGGTAGGAGGGTGACATGATCAAATCTTCATTTTAGGAAAATCATTTTAGTGGCTGAACAGAGAATGGATTGAAGTGGGGAGAAACTTGAGGCAGGTAACCTCCTCTCCCCCCCCCCCTCCAGCAACTATTGCAGTTATCCAAGCGTGAGCTGATGAGGGCGGGCACTCGAGTGTCCCCACTAGAGTCCTCCTCAAGTGGCTTATCATGAAATAGAAGTAGCGTTTGGTTCTCAAAGGCTGTGTCAGTGGAGGGCAAGCTCTGATGGCAAAGGTTTAGGACAGGTTCATGGACTTTATATCTGTTATCCAGTGACCAACTAAACTCAGTGAAGAGAGAGGCTCACCACCATATTGGCCAAAGGAGGGCTGATGAATATTTAGGCCACAACAATTCTCAGAGACTATTTGAGTCCTTCAGAGGTTATACCCATGGGTCTGCTGGTAAATATTTAGAAACCAACTCCCTTAGAAAAAATGTAGACATGGGATGCTTAAATTTATTCTGCATTGTTAACATTTTTGCTGTCACTTTCTTAAGTCTAGACAATCAGCAAAACAATAAATCAAGCCCTGATGTGTAGCATTTGCTGATTTCTGAGGTGTAAATGTTCCCACTGAAAACTTAACAATCTGTTCCTAAAAGCTGGCAGGAGCTAGCTCCAGCACATCCCTGATTATGTCCTGTGTGTTGAGTGCACGCATTGGGAAAATCATGGATTCCTAAAGCATTGAAACTAATAATGATTAGAAGTGATAATGATAGTGATTCTAATAGCTAGCCATCTTTATAACACTTTAAGATTCGCCAAGCATTTTACGTATATTATCTCATTTGACCGTCAGGACAACCTTATGAGGTTGCTTGTTGTCATTTGTGTTTGAAAAGGACCAAAATGACATCGCTGTATAGGGGTCAAGGTAGAGAGTGTCTGACCACAGCTGATCAGATGAACGCTAAATGTGAGGAGCGCTCACAAGCTCAGAAGGCTCTCCCACAGGTCAGGCACAAATAGTCCAGATGAACTTTTGGAGTAGAGAAGTCTCTAAATTTGCACATCTCGTGTTTCTTTTGAGCTACTGCAATTCTGCTTTGCTCATAAAGCACAGTGCCTTCTTTGATGTGGGCACACCATGCTGAGCGCTCCTGTGCCGGGGTCTCCCATGTCAGGGAGAATTTGAGAGTGTCCTTGTGTCTCTTCTTCTGACCTCTGTGGAAGTGCATCAACCACATGCGGAACCACTGGTTACCTTAGCAGCGTTATGCCTATGTTACAAGTGAAGAAATTAAGGCTAAGTGAAGTTACAAGACTTGTCCAGGATAGCATAGCTGCTAAGTGACTGTCACGGGATTCGAACTTGGTTCTTACTGATGCCAAGGCCACTGGTCCATCACCTCTGCCACCATCCTGCCTATTTAATGTCCCCATCTCGTAGTGCCATGCTCTTCATTTGTCATTTTCTAAAGTCCACAGAGAAAACAAAACAACGAAAAAGTATTACTTGTTACATACTCATATATGATAGAGATTTCATGAAAAACTTAAGATAAAGCCATATTAAACTTATACATGTATAGTATTTTCTGTAGATCATAGGATCGTGACTTAGAAGGAACCTTAGAGACTGTTTAATACGACCTTCTCCCTCTACATGTGAGGAACTGAGGCCAAAGAGATTAGATGACTCCAGTTCTTGTGGTCTCTCCTGTCCCATGATGCCTTCCATGAAGCACGCTGTGTAGAACCTTCACTGGGACTAGAATTGGCAACTCCTTCTGGGATGAAAAATGGCAAGTATAGGCCCACTGACAGACTGTCTCTCAGTCGTCCAAGGACCAGCTTAGTTAAACGCAGGGAAACTCGCCACCAGACAGATTGGCCATCAGGCGAGCAACTCTGAGAAGCTCATCAACCTTCTCTCTGCTAAGCAATGGATGTCATGGCTGCAAGATCCAATTGCAGGGTCATTCACAGCAACAAAATCTTGGCTCTTTTGAAGGATTGGAGATAAGGCCGTGGTGGAATTAATTAGCAACTCAAATAGATTTTTGTGGCAATAAAAGAAGACTGAAGTAGCTGGTGACTCACCAGATGTCCATGGCTGGGTGATGCCGCTGCCATAAAAATGACAGCGCTACCCAGATTACTCACAGTCACAGGATCGGAAGCCGCCCAGGTCACTGCTCTCGAAGGAGAATGCCTTCCACCGGGAGTGACCCAACAAATGCTTGTGCAGCCTATTGCTCAAAGACTGCAAGTGAGAGGAAAGCCCGAGGGAGTGTGTTCTAGTCTGTACAGCTCTGCTTATTAGGAAGCTCGACTTGGAGTCCGGAAGACCTGACTTCCAATCTGGTCTCAGATACTTACTAGCTGTGTGACCCTGGGCAAGTCAGTTAACCTTGTTTGCCTTAATTCACTGCAGAAGGCATTCACTTTCTTACTAGGAAGTCTTTTTTTGCATCAAACCTAGACTTCACTCTTCTCAATGTCTATCCATTGCTCCAAGTTCTGTCCTTTGGGACCAAACAGAACAAGTCCAAACCATCTTCCACATGACAGTTTTTCAATGCCTGAACATGCCTACCATCAGCCGTGCTTCCTAACCCGATTCCACTGCCCCTGAGCAAAGTCATCTATTTCTCCATCCTAAACACCCCTGATTTCCTTCATGGATCCTCACCTCACAAGCTCCTGAGGCCCTTCACTATCCTTATTACTCTCCTCTGGATCTTATCAATGGTGTGATAAGAGTGCATCTGCTACCAAATACCTGGAAGTACATCTGCCAAAACAAATCCAGGAACTGTCAAAATAAAATTATTTAAAAAAAAAAACTTTATTCAAATCAAATCAGATTTAAGTAATTGGAGAAATATTAATTGTTCATAGGTAGGAAATATAATATAATAATACCATAATAAATATAATAATATATTGTAACAAAATATATCATATTATAAATATAATAAAACAATTTTACCCAAACTAATTTATATATTCCATGCCATCCCCATTGAATTACCAAAAATTACTTTACTGAATCAGAAAAAAAAATAACAAAATTCATTTGGAAGAACAAAAAGTCAAGAATATCCAAGGACACAATGAAAAATAAAATGTAAAGGAAGGAGTTTTAGCAGTACCAGATGTTAAACTATATTATAAGGTAGTAATTATCAAACCTATCTGGTACTGGCTAAGAAATAGAAAAGTAGATCAATGGAATAGAGTAGACATGCAATTTACAGCATCAAATAAATATAATAACCTTGTATTTGACAAGTGTAAAGACTTAAGATTTTGGGATAAGAATTCATTATTTGGTAAAAATTGTTGGGAAAACTGGAAAGCAGTATGGCAGAAATGGGCCATAGACCAATATCTTACACCATGTCCCAAGATAAGGTCAAAATGGGTACATGACCCAGATATAAAGAGATATATTACCAGAAAATTAGAAGAACATGGAACACATTACTTATCAGACTTAATGGAGAGGCGAACAATTTACAAATAAGCAAGAGTGAGTAAAGATAGTGGTAAAATGGATAATTTTGATTATATTATATTACAAGGTTTTTGTACAAATAAGACAAATGTAGCCAAAATCAAAAGAAAGGGGAAAAAATTGAGGAAAATTTGTGTCGACAGTTTCTCAGATAAAGGTCTCATATGTCAAATATATAAAGAACTGTGTCTAATCAATAAGAATATGAGTCATTCCTCAATTGATAGATGGTCAAAGGATATGAACAGGCAGTTTTCCAATGAAGAAATCAAAACAATTTATAGTCATATAAAAATGCTTTAAGTCATTATTGATTAGAGAAATGCAAATTAAAACAACCTTAAGATAAATTTTAAAAATGAAATAAAATGTCTGAAAAGAAAAAAAAAAGAGTGTATCTGCTAACGTACTCGATGGTTTCCTTGTTGCCTAGGGCATAAAAAAGCCAGTCAATGAGGACTCAGTGTCCTTCACACTTGATAGATGTCCCACTGCTGTGTGAATCACAACATTCACCCAATACATTCTCCTGACCAGAAGCACTTCTGCATGGGGGTGGGTGGGGGAGAGGCTTGTATTTACCTGAACCAGGTGCTGTGTCCTTGCTTAGTATTCTTTCCATACTACTGTTAGTTGTACACATTACTTTTTTGGGGGGGAGGGGGTGCTAGGCAATGGGGTTAAGTGACCTGCCTAGGGTCACACAGTTAGTAAGTGTCAAGTGTCTGAGGTCAGATTTGAATTCAGGTTCTCCTGACTCCAAGCCTGGTGTTCTATCCACCTAGCTGCCCCTACATTATTTCTTAAGGTTAAGTGTTAGAAAGTCTGTGAGTGTCTCAATAATGTACGCTCACCCCAAGCTGTGGGACAGTCATGAGTTTAATCCCACAAAGTCTCAGTTACACCTGTGGGGTCAGATTCTTCCTCCTTCTCTGGTATTTAACTTAGGTGAGATATAGGTACGTGTATATGTATATAGGTATGTGTGTACATATATACATACCTATATCACACCCAAGTTAAATATATATGTACATATATCACACATATACATATATGTCATCCAAGTTAAATACCAAAGAGTACATATAATATACTCTTATATATTATATATAATACATGCACACAATCTTATACACATATACATATATCACACATATGCAAAACATACACACAAAATGTATACATGTATTATATATGTGAGATGTTTTTATCTATACATACATATGTGTATACATACATACACACATGCATATACATGTACATATACATATACATATACATATACATGTAGTCTTTTCCTTCCCCATTCATTTTGAAGCTTTCTTTATCAACTTTGCAAGAAACCCAGAGAATACATTTTTTTTTTTGTGAGGCAATAGGGGTAAGTGACTTGCTCAGGGTCACACAGCTAGTAAGTGTCAAGTGTCTGCGGCTGGGGAGAATACATTTTTAACAACTTTTGTTAAGTATACTCCATCTCTGGTAAGGAGTCAGTCATCTCTGTATTTTAAAGAATGGAGCAGAACTCCCAATCCTCTTTTTCTTAATCAGTTATTCACTTGCAAAGTGATTTTTTTCTGGGTCCTTTCCCTTCAATAGGCAAAGGTCGAGAAAATGCAGTTTGTGCTTCTATGGTCTGTGTTGCTTGGCCAAGATTTTGTAATTATTGGCAATAGTTTGTAGGTTCCTTTGGGAAGTATTATTTGTGCCCATGTGAATCACCACAATTAGATAGTTATCATAGCATTTAGATAAGTCTTGGGAATTTCCCTCTTATGTCTTGGATACATGCCCCAGGAAGACAATACACTCTCTATTATTGTTACCAGGTATATATAAATAGCTGTTTTGGTAGCCCTAAGCAGAAAATCACCAGCTAATAAAGTCCCATCTTGTACAAAAAGTCCTTCCCAGTCTGTCTTAATCTTACTCCTCTGATACTACCCCCAAACTGTCCTGTCTACATCTTGTTTATACATAATTATTTCTTTGTTGTCTCTCCCACGGGACTGTGAGCTCCTTGAGAACATGGACTGTTTTACTATTTTTTTCTCCTCCTTTCTTTATATCTCCAGTGCATAGCACAGCACAGTTCCGGGCACAGAGTTGGCACTTAGTAAATGCTGCTTGACTGACTAATTGATGAGCTACCACTACTTTCTTCTTTTTTCCGCCTCTTACTGGTTGATCTTTTACCTGAGAGCTTTTGTATATCATTCTTTGAAGGAAAAACAGCTTCTTCTTCCTTAGAACCTCCAGTTTCCTCCTCTTCAGGAAGTGCCTTAAGTCTATTTTTAAGCCCTAATGATACAATCGTCCTTTTCCTTCCCTTCACCTTCTGAGTCACATTCTCACTTTCTGGCATCCTGACAAAGGTTGTCTCTCTTCCTGTAACTCAGATTCTCCCTCCGCACATTCCCACTGAAGCTTTAATTCTGTTTGTTGTAGTAGTAGGTATAGTAGTAGTGGTAGTAATGATTGTAGTAGTAGTGGCAGTAGGTATAGTAGGTGTAGTAGTAGTGGTGGAGGTGATAGTTATTCCTCTTTTTTAGCTAAGGAGAGGGTAACAATCCCTGGTATCCATTTTCTCCACATGTCCTGCTGAGGGGCAGTCTGTTCAATTGATTAGATGGCTAGTGTTCTAGATGTTCTAGTTACAATGTTCTAGACGCTCATAACTAATAGACCACAATAGTTCTAGATGATAATAGCCATGTGTAATGTGAAGTTGGTCCCATTCACTTGTGTCTTATCTTTTACTGGCATTCCTAGCCCAAATGGATCTTATTAGTGTTAGATTTTGGTTCACTGGAATTTCTTAGCAAAAATCTTAAGTTAATTTTTGGTTTATACATACAAAATGGTTAAACACATTGTGGGCTGAATTGGCCTGTCATTTCAATCACTAGTGAGAGGCAGCATGGTGTGGTAAATAGGACCTTGGATTTGGATCCACAAAGACCTGGGCCACAAAGAATGGCCTCTAGGGGTCCCTTCCAGGGACCTATAAGCTAATAGAGGCTTAGATTTAAGAATATGCCCACTTAATCAGAAGCATGGTATGCTTAGAAACAGATGTGGACACAAATTGCACAGTGTAAGAAAGCAGATCACCGTCTGCGCTTGTGGAGTGAATGTCGGCATGAATGAAATTATAAGCTTATTGAAGTAAAAATGGGGGAACCCAACCTTCCCCTGTTATCTTCAAAAGTTGTAGCCTAGCTAATTTTATCCAGAGTCCCTTCTGTTTCTTCAAGTTCTAGAGGTGTAGACAGTACTCACAATATTCCTAGCTGCACTTCCCATGAGTGATAAAGGAAAGGAAGTGCTCCGGAGCTGAGGGGACGAGAAAGGCGAACACTAGCATTGTAGGCCGGCTTGCTTTAAGGATTATCAAAGGCATTCTTGTATTGTCTCCTCTGGATAGTTGTGATTCACTGGAAATTCCCAACAAGAAGATGCAAAGAGAATGCAGTAACTGCTGATACGTATACCACAGAGATGAAAGTTGAGATTTCCTGATAAAACTTGGGGGCTGGGAACATCTGAAAAATTTGCAGCACCATTGGCCTCCACAAAGCACCCTTCAGCAGAAGCCTCCCTACCATGACTTGGAAGAAGCATAACTGCTTTTTCAAAACAGGCCTATCATGTTTTCTCATCTGTAAAATGGGGATAATAACAGCGCCTACCTCCTAGTATTGTTGTGAGGATTAAATGAGATAATATTGGCAAAGCACTTCGCAAGCTCTAAAGCATTATATAAATTAGCTATTATTGATGCAAGAATTTATAGATGCATTTAGTTTATTCTCATGCCAAAGGTAGTCCTTTACCTCTTCCTTCTAGATCTGCAAAACACAGATCAGGGCTTCTATGTGAGACCTTTCTTTTTCTCCAGTCCCAGCCCTAACCCAGTTATTTTCTCCATCTTGAAATTACTTTGTATTTTCTTATTTGTAGATAAGATATATTCCCTAAGGAGAAGGTAAACACAGTACTTTACACTAAGAGCTTAATAAATGCGTTTTCGTTCATTCTTTCCCTCATTCATTCGTTAATTCAGGAATGAGACTTTAACTTTTTTATATACCCAGCACAGTGCCTTTGCACTAGTAGGCACTTAATAAATACTTACTATATTGTTGGCTCAAGGAATGCCGGGCATTTAATACCAGCCTAGATCTCTTTGATTTCTTCTCTTTTATTCTTCCTTGATCTATCTATTCTTGGTAACATTCTTTATCTAAGAGGCCATTCAGACTACGCCATCAGAGACTATCTCTCTGATAGCTCCTTCAGCTAAATAGGCAACTAGGTGTTCCATTGGATGGAGTGCTGGTCCTGCGGTCAGGAAGACCTGAGTTCAAATCTGGCCTCAGAAACTTACTAATGTGTGACCTTGGGCAAGTTACTTTGCCTCAATTTCTTCATCTGTAAAATGGGGATAATAATAGCACCTACTTCCCTTGGCTATTGTGAGAATCAAATGACAACGATTTTAAAGCGTTTTGCAAACGTTAAAATGCTGGTTATTGTTGCTATTACGTTCTCGGTACTGCTGTTAAAATAATATTCAGAAGGCAAAAGAATGGATCGGTCCCAGCCCTTCCCGTCAGTTTTCAGTTTTGTCTCCAAAGTTCCAGTGTTCATTGGTGGGAAGTGTGCCTTTGCTCGGCATATTTAGTTCCCATTAACATTTTATAGAGGACATAGATGTTCACAGAGGATGAATTAATTATATATGCCAAATTCTGCGCACAAAGGTCATTAGAAAGAGGAGAGAGATCTGGTAAGAATTTGTATCCTGGATCGCACGGTAGACGAGGAGTAGCCCAGGCTTGGGTTCTCTTTAAATTCCAGCCCGCTCCCTGGAGGAAAGCAGCCACACCGGGCATTTTAACGAAATCCAAACTGGCACTGATCAGTTTTTCCGCCCAGAACAGAGCTCAGGATTTCTCCCTTTTTTTGCTAGTGTTTCCAGATTTTAATCTTCCTTCCCAGAAGAGGCCTTTCTTTTTTTTTTTCTCCCCAGAAAAAAAAGAATGAGTTCTACTCGGAGTTTGCGAAGAAAACTCAGCTGGAAATGGCACCATTCCCTCTTCCAGCCATGGGCTTGGTTAACCCTGTCAGGCCTGTCAGGCCTTCGGCCATCTGTTTTTCCAGCTCATTACTCTTTCATTGTTGGAAACAACACATTCTGCCCCCATTTGCTGAACGGTTAAGAATAGAAACTCATGAGGGGATTAACATTCATTCTGCTGCCCTGCGGGTTTGCATCTTTAGCTTGCCCTCAATTTGGAGAAGTGCACCATCGGGGCTGGCAGCTGGGAATTGGGGAGAACGGACAGAGCTGGCTCTGGCATGAAGCGATCAGGGGTGAGCCAGAGAAGAGGTGCATGCTGACGAGCGAGGCTAAGACGCAGGGCCATAAACCGTGACAGTCCTTGCAAGCATTGACCTGGGACTCAGCTAGGAGAATGAGCATGTCTATAACTAGCTTAGTGCATTTAAAGAGAACATTCTTTGGAATCTTCCAAGATGAGCTGGGATCAGATCACTTAGACTGGTAGCACCTTTCCCTTCAGACCTCACTGTTTATTAACCTCTGTCATGCACTTGCAGGGACCCTGTCTTTCAGCATCCCCTTGAGTACCTTGTACTCAGTAGGTGATGACTAAATATTTGTTATTTGCACTCAATAGGTGATGAATAAATATTTGTTGGGTTGTGAAATGGGGAAAAAAAGAATGACTCTGGAAGATATTTTTATATTGGGAGGTGGGGGAAAATAAAAAAAAAAATTCTGCCTGGTTGTCATTCCCAATAATCCTCAAATACTCCATTGGGTCTGTATGACCATGTCGATGTTGCTGTTACTTCCAGAGAGGCAGATCGTAACTCAAATATGCATGCCCATCTTCTGTGACTCTTGTTCATATGCCTCCCCTCACAATTTCCTCTAAGGGGGTCCAGCTAACATGACTAGGGAGGGGCCTTTCTCCCTTTATCTTAGCATCAAGATAGTATGGGTGGAGATCAAGAAGCTTTCCCTTTGCCCCTATCCCAGGTCTCCATGGGGACCTGGAGGGTCTCACCTGCAGTTGGTACCAAGGAGGCCATTCTCCTCCTAGCCAGGATTCTCCAAGTCTGCCTCCAACCATCTGCCAATTCTGCATTTCCCTTTTATCCTTCTGGCCAGGCACTGATGGCCCAACCCCTCCCCATCATCCATCCCTGCTACAGAGAACCCCAAATCTGATCTTTGGGCCCAATGGTGAAGGATTTATCCCCTCCAGGTTGCTCTCTAAGGGCTCCTAGACCCTTTCTGTAAAGGTTTGTAATCTGAAGTTGTCATCTCCTATATATGTTTCCTCTTAAATTGGAGGATGACTCCCTTAAAAGCTTGCTGCTTGGCATATAGGAAATGCTTATTACATGCTTTTTCATTTATTTAATCAATTGGTCAATAAATAGTACTTACACAGTATTAAGTACCTACTATGTGCCAGGCACTGTGCTAAACTCTGGAGATACAAAGAAAAATTAAAGTCCCAGGGACTCACAGTCTAATGGGGGAGACAACATGTAAATAATTGCATATGAATAAACTATATACAAGATTAATAGGAAATGGTCAGCAGAGGGAAGGCACTGGAATGAAGAGGGATTAGGAAAGATGTCCTGTAGTTGGTGGGATTTTAGCTGAGACTGGACCGATCAGCAAATGTGACTTATCTTCCTGAGTTCAAATCCAGCTTCAGACACTTACTAGCAGACTACTTACTAGACCCTAGGCAAGTCACTTAACCCTATTTGCCTCAGTTTCCTCATCTATAAAATGAGTTGGAGAAGAAAACGGCAAACCACTCCAGTATCTTTGCAAAGAAAACCCCAAATGGGGCCACAAAGAGTTAGACGTGACTGAAACTACTGAACAATAATTACAACATCAAATTAGAAAAGATGACAAATAATGGCATGAATAAATGTAGGAAGGACTGTGGGAAGATGGCACACTGATACATTGTTGGTGGAGCTGTGAATCAGTACAATACTTTTTGAAAGCAATTTGGAATTATATAGATAAAGTGACTAAAATACCCATGCTCTTTGATCCAAAGATTCTTTTAGGCTTATACCCAAGGATTTCATTGATAAGAATGAAGTCCTCATATATACCAAGATGTTTATAGCAACATTTTTTTTTGTTTTTGTGACAGCAAAAGGTCAGAAACAAAGTAGGTGTCTGTCAATTGGGGAACAGATAAATTGTGGTACATGAATGTGATAGAGTATTATTATCATAAATAATATCATAAGATATCCTAAGAAATCATGAATATGATAAATACAGAGAAGTATGAAAAAAGTTTCACAATCTGATGGAGAATGAAGTAAGGAAAGCCGAGAAAACAATATGCACAATGACTACAGAAATGCAAATGGAAAAAATAGTCACAAAAAAAACCCAAAAACGAAAACGAATGCTTCAAAATTACAAACAACAATCACGCTTCCAAAGAAGTGATGTGCAAACCGCTCCTCCCTACTTCTTTGCAGAGGTTGCAGATCCATGGGTATAGTGCATTGTGTATATTTTCAGACTTTTTCATCATTTTGCTTGGCTTTGCTGATTTTTTCTCCTTTTATTTTTATTTTTTATTTTTTGTCTTTAGAAATATCTGTCATATTGAATGACTTTCTGAGATGTGGAGAGAGAGGGAGACTAAAAGAAGTTTTAGTGATGAAGAAAAACAAAAAAAAATCTAGAAGATAAGAATCTAGCTACTTGTCAAAATGGTTTTAAATGCTTGTGCAGGGCGTGAAAGGGTAGAAACACTAAGCAGCTACCTTATACTGAAATCTAAAATAATGAACAGATTTAAGATAAACAAATATATGAACAGACCCTGGATAGAACCTGGACACTCTTAGAATTGAGAATTTTTTTCATCAGTTTTTAATAATTCAATTCAACATGCATTTTAGAAAGGTCCTACCAAGGCAAAAATAGTCCCTGCTCTCAAGGAAGTCACAGTCTAATGGGAGAGATGAATGAGTTTTGTGGGATTCAGACTCAACCTGTGCATTTTAGAATATTATTCTGAGAAGAAGTCCATAGGCATCATTAAACTGCTTACATAGTCCACAACACACAAAAAGGTTAAGAAGCCCTGGGCAGCTGGGTGGCACAACAGACAGAGCACTGGGCCTGGAGTCGGGAGGACCTGAGTTCAAATTTGGCCTCAGACACTTACTAGCTTTTTGGCCCTGGGCAAGCTTCTTAACTCCATTGCCTAAAACAAAACAAAACAAAACAAAACAAAACAAAACAAAACAAAACAAAACAAAACAAAACAAAACAAAACAAAACAAAAATAAAAACCCCTGCATTGGAGAGTTGTCTAGGGATGCTGTGAGACGCCGCCTTTCAGCAAGCAGTAGAATTGTTATGGCAGAATCCAGATCTTCTGACTGGGCATTGGGTTTCCAACCCCTTCTGTATCTGGGCCTCTGTTTTTACATCAGTAGAATGAGGGGGCTGAAATTGATGACTGGTCAGGTCCCTTCCAGCTCTCGGTCCATGTGCTTTTGATTCCAGATCTTAGCCCTGCTTTCTGTACCTGCCTTGACTTTAAATCTAGAATTTATGAATAGAACTATGACCAGGAATTCTTGTGTCTAGAACAGCAAAAACTGTGTCCAGAGAAACCTGACCCCAAGTCACCTTATTAAGCCTGGCACTGGCCCTTGTGGGTAGAAGTTGCGCTGTGGAGGCCTTGGTGTGGGTGGGAAGGGAAATCTAGCTTTCTATTTTAACTGATTCTTGCTTTTGGGGTGATAAGTTCTATTGTTTCTGTTTTGCTGGCAGCATGCTCTAAATCTGGGGCCCTGAACAATGCCCTTGTCACTCTGTCCTAGCTATGGCTTTTCATGCCTTCTAATTGCATCAGGAAAGTCCAGATCAGTGTCAGCCAACTTTTCCACCATCTTCATGTTTCTTAAGAGCAGCTAACATTGTCTAACAACACGAAAGATATGCTTTGGTTGCCTGCTGTTGAAATTGTCAAAGATACTCAGATCTCACCTGAATTTTTTTTTAATTCAGGACAGTGGAAACCAAATTTAACCTATGCATTTCCAAGGATGCTTTGAATTCAAAAATTAGGAAAAATAAAACAAAACAAAACTAGAGAGGCACCTTTCCAACAAGTTGAAAGCCCTTCCTGATTTAAGTAAGCATGTTCTATCCAACTCAAAGATAATGCCACTCCTCCCACTCCCAGCACTTTCCCTGACCTGAGGCAAGTTGTAATGAGGAAGCCAAGAGGCCCTGGAGATCAGAGGCTGGAGCTGTGTGTGTGTGTGTGTGTGTGTGTGTGTGTGTGTGTGTGTAGCTGAGCATGTGGGTAGTGCTGGGCTGCTGCCTTTCCTCGGGGCCTTTGATGCTCTCAGCAGTTACTGAGAAGTTCAGCCAACTGAACTTTTCATGGAAGGGTGCCAGTGTCAAAGGGAATGTAGAAAGGTGGGCAGTCCAGATCAGGACGTCTCTAGAAGGGAGACTCCATGTGTTCTACTATGGGTTCATGATTCTGGGGAACAGAATGCTAAACATATTCTAAGCATGTACAGGACTACAATTCTCTGCTGAAGATTTCAACAACAACAAAAACTACTACTACTAGTACTACTACTACTACTACTACTACTACCACTACCACCACTACCATTATTATTACTGCTATTTTGGTTGTTCAGTCATTTTCGCTTGTGTATGACTCTTTCTGAGCCCATTTGGAGTTTTCTTGGCAAAGACACTGGAGGGGTTGCCATTTCCTTCTCCAGCTCATTTTACAGATGAAGAAGTTGAGGCAAACAGGGTGAAGTGATTTGTCTAAGGTCACATATCTAGTGAGTGTCTGAGGCTGGATACTTCCTGACTCGTGGTCCATGCAGAGATGATGATGATAAAAGTAATAATAATAACTAGCACTTACAGAGCACTCTGAGGTTTGCAAAGTACCTTACAAGCAGGCAGGGCTGCTCTTATGGTGTGCAAGGCTCTAGTTAAATATTTTTTGCTCAGCACCTGTCTAGATAAACAAAGATTTGGGGAGTGATTCATGGCACCTTTCCTAGAAATCTCCCCTTCCACAAAAAGCATTGAGTAAATATTATTCTACGCCAGCTGAGCTGATGATAAGTGCTCAAACATGTATGAACTGCTGTAATATCCCACTTGGAGGCAGCTAGGTGGCTCAGTGGATAGAGCACTGGGTCTGGAGTCAGGAAGACCTGAGTTCAATTCTGGCTTCAGACACTCACTAGCTATGTGACCCTAAGCAAGTCAATTAACTTCTTTTTGCCTTAATCCAATGGAGAAGGAAATGGCAAACTGTTCTACTGTCTTTGCCAAGAAAATCTCATGGGCAGTATGATCCATGAGGTCACGAAGAGTCAGACACAGCTGAATGAATGAATAACAACAATAATATCCCATTCAATCAATAGAGAAACGGGAATTGTAGAAGCATCTGAAAATTAGTCCAGAAAAATTGACTCAGTCCAAGCTGAAATGAGCCGCAATATTACAGCAGAAACCCAAGTAAATGAGAGGTTAAGCACACAACTCATTTTGTCAGAAAAACAGACTTAATTTTACTCTTAACAAATATACAGAATTTTGTCTTCTGTATTAATTAAAATTTACTAAAGGTGAAATGCAGTCATACTGCACAATATGCTGATAAATTTGATCACAAAATCAGCTTAAATATTCGTATTTTCATAAGGAGTATTATGATTTAAAACACTGAACTAGACAGAGCCAAAATTGCTATGTAAATCTGGCTTACTATTGTAGTCCAAAGGACCACTGCAGACTGTATGACCACGAGAGGTGAAAGAATGAATGCCCCCACTATTGCCCTGGCTCTTTGTAATACGATCCCTCAGACATTCCAGAAAAATCGGGTCTACACCTCTCACTTCTATGCTGCCCACATTTCCCCAATATGTCACAAATATTCATAGCTTCATTTTCAGAAAGTGTTTTCAATACCATCTGATAACCGATACCTGAAAGTTAGAACATGACAATTATTTGGTCACTACTCCCCAATAACACACACGTCAAGAAAAACTGAAAATGTTGCTACTTTTTGTAACAGTGAACAAAAAGTTTATCATAAATTGAAACTGTTTCAACATGTTTCATGAGAAAAAAAAGGCACTTCACAGTAGGCCCTGAGAGTAATACTTATTTTTCATAAAATAGATAATTTTAAAGATGATTTTGTTGCATTTTACACTAAAGTTTAAAATATTTTAAAATATTACTTGTGTTGGCAGTGTAAATATACCAGAAAATGGAAATAATGGTACTATCTTTACATTTCTTAGTGCCTCATTTGATTGAAACCTCAAGTATAATAACTCTTATCTTTCCCAAAATTAAAATAATATTCCTTTTTATTAAACATATAAAATGCACTAAAATTATAATTTAAGAAAATGAAATGGAATAGAACATATGTTTCAATTGTTGATACAAATAATATTTTAATATTAAAATAGCCACGATGATGATGATGATGATGATTATGCAGCGTTGAGTTTCCCCATTGGTCAAAAGAGAGAATTGGACTGGGTGCTCTCTTGGGAAGTAAGCTGAGGTAGTAGGTAGTACTGGACTCTGAATCAAAAAGACCTGGATTCAAATTCTACTTTACTGATTTATTAGCTGTGTAACCCTGAGCAAGTCACCTAAACTCTTCTAGCCTCAGTTTCTTCATCATTAAAATGGGGATGATACCAGCATTTGCCTCCCAGGATTGTTACAAGAAATAAGTGAGATAATATGCAAAAAGCAATTTGCAAATCTTAAAGTAGTACAGAAACATCAGCTCTAACTATCATTTAAGATGCCTTCCAGCTTTGGAAAGATATTCAGCTGTGTATGATCAGAAAGTCAGTTGTACCGACCCTCCCCCCCACCTCCCATCCTCCAGCACTGAAATCAGATCCCTGTGTTTTGTCTTGCTTTAATGGGGCTGACCTCTTCTTCTCATCCTTGCGCCCCAGATGGTATCTGAAGAGAAAGCATCTTTGGGGAAGGCTCCAGTGTCAGCCAAACTCTGGAGCGTCTGAAGAAGATAGGAGCCAGGCCCATTCAGATCCAACTTCGAAATCAATTGATGGCTTGGCTGAGAGGATTAGTGGGACAAATAGGTCCTGCTTCAGTGAGGGAGGTCCAGGGGAAGTCAAGTTTAAAGTGAAGGATGGAAGGCTCAAGTCACAAGAGAGACATTTCTGATGGGAGTTGTTAAAAAAAAAACTTGCCAGATGCACCCTCTGGTGATTTTAAAAGAAGATAACAGCAAATCTGTCTGGGACATTTGGGTAAAGTCCACCTGGAAAAGGGGAAATTAGCTAGAGAGTCTCTAGCCATAGAAGTAGGAAGGCCTTTACAGGACTTTCAGTACTGGGCCATTTTTTTCCCCATCAGCTTTGTTTAAAAAAAGAAGAATATATTTTGTTTTATCTTCTAATGATAGACATAAGCTTCCAAATATATCTTTAAGAATAAAAGGAAGAGATTACAAGCAAAACTATAAGCAGGAAAAACAAATAAAACTCAAGCCAAAAAGCACTTTTTGGCCTTCTTCTTTAAAGTAATTTATTGGTATCTTTTTATTTTGTAGTCATTAATTTTCAAACATATTTCCCCTCCCACCCTACCTGGTAAGCCACCCACAATTGAAGGAAAAAAAAGCAATTCAGCAAAATAGATGAATGCATGAATAAATTCTGTCAGTATATTCATCATTCTATCCCCATATTCATATCCTCCATTCTATCCCCCATCTCTTCAAAGTGAAGGAAGCTCATTTCCTCCACTCTTCTGTGGAACCAAGCTTGGTCATTATTATTACACAGTATTGTGATTCCTTTTTTTTTTTTTATTTTTGTTCTTTTTGTTTGTAGTGGTGGTATATAGTGTTATATAGTGAGGGGTTCTACTCACTTTACTCTGAATTAGTTCATATAAGTCTTTCCAGTACTCCTCAGAATTCTTCTTGTCGATCACTACTTATTGTAAAGTAATATTCCATTGTATACATCCACCATGATTTGTCCAGTCATTTGACAAATGTTGGGCATAGCCCCTGTTTCCAGTTCATTGCTACCACAGAAAGTATTGTTCTGAATATTTTGGTATATGTAGGACCTTTTTATCTTTGACCTTCTTGCCCTATGTCCCTAGCACTGAGATCTCTGAGTCAACATCAGTAAGTACTTATTAAATATCTTTGTGCCCCACATTGTGATATGGAGAGAGAGAGAGAGAGAGAGAGAGAGAGAGAGAGAGAGAGAGAGAGAAATAAAACAATTCCAGTTCTCAAGGATCTTATATTTTCCTGGGGAAGAACAACATAGACACTAGTCACCAGGTTTTGAGGCAAACTGACTCCTTGCATTCTAACCCTATCCCTAGCCCTAAATTCAAGGCTTCCAGAGCCTAGCTACATGGATTCCTGGCAGTGATGATCAAGGCAGACAATGCAAATTGTCTTCACTCAAAGGGGAAAGATCATAAAAGGTGGGGGAAGATCTGGAAAGGAGGGAAGGGACACAGAGACAGACAAAAAATAAGAAAGTAAAGCAGTGCAGTTTTCAGAGAGACAGGCAGAAAGAGAGAGGCAGAGGCAGAATCAGAGACAGAGATAGAGAAACAAAGACAGACAGAGACAGAGCAACTGAGGCAGAGAGAAAGGAGAAACAGAGAAACATAGACATACAGAGAGTGAGACAGAGGGACATACACAGAGATAGACAAATATGCTCTAGCAAGCTTTTATCTATGTGAGTCCAAGACTAGGCGTCAAGGGAGATTGAGTGCTCTTCCAATTTTAAATCCCTGAAAAGAGGTGTGGCTGGGATGAACTGAAGCTGAAATGGTGAAATGTTTAATTCTCTCTCCCCACCTCTGTCCGCAGAAAGCAGGAAATTTATTATAAGATTGCCCTGTTATTTAAGCTGTTCGTAATTTCTGATTAGTGTAGTATTTTTCAAAGCTGGCTTACTCTTAATATAAAATTATGACTGGTCATAATTTGATATGTGATAGACGAATGGTGGAGCTGCAATGGGGTAAGTTAGTGAATAGCTGCCACTATATGGAGATAAAATGAAACAGAGATCTAAACCCACTATTTTGAAATGCCAGGGTTTTCCTCTAGCTGGGTGTTCTGAGCTATGAGAAAGAACCTTATGGTTTTGATTTTATTAATAACTCATAAGCTCCTTAATAGCGGAGAGGGATAAAAAAAACAACACCATGATTCAGGACCATTTTCCTAAGCTATGCAGGAGTTATGAGTGAAGACATTTAGATGGTATAAAGAATTTTGGTAAAAGAGGATGCTCTCTTTAGAGGTCAACTTCACTCCCCTCATTATGTTTGTCCCTTTGAACCTGTATAGTTCCTGGTGAGGGGTTACTGACAACCTGGAACACAAAGAAAAACCTCATGTAGGTGAAACTCGGGGGCAGCTAGGTGGCGAAGTGGATGGAAAGCCAGTCCAGGAGTCAGGGAGACCTGAGTTCAAATCCAACCTCAGACACTTACTAGCTGTGTGACCCTGGGCAAGTTTGCCTCAGTTTCCCAATCTGTAAAATGAGTTGGAGAAGGAAATGGCAAATTACTTTGCCAAAAAACCCAAAATGGGGTCGTAGAGAGTTGACCGTGACTGAAATGACTCGACCAAAAAGATGGAATTCAAAGTAGGATTTCAAGGAAGCTAGGAATTGGAAGAGAAGGAATCAAAAAAGAGAGAGCATTCCAGGCATGGGGTGTGTCCTGCACCAGGGTATAGAAATGGCAGCTGGAATGTTCACTATACTGAGTAAGCTTTACATTGCTCTCTAGTGCTTCCTATCTTCTTTCTAAAACCATTTCTCTTCTCTAAAAAGGCCTGCATCTAATTATTTACAACCTTCCTAGTCATTATTTTAACTTTTTACGAATGGAATAAAATGACATTTACCAAAAAAGTCAACTCAAAATTGAATTTCTTCCTTCCTTTTTGTAGTTCAGTTTTCAGAAATTGGATAATAATTCATTTCTAACAGTTTGTGTTTAAATAAATCCTAATTAATTATCATGCCAGATGCATAGACTAAGCCTGGGCTTAAAATTGGATAGCTAACTATGTGGAAAATGCAGTTGAATCAAACCCTTCCCCACCCACCTGGCTGGCTCCCATGTTTCCAGGAATTTATGCACAAGCGTCCTAGTTAATGTGCCCGTATTACCTGTTACCAGCATTGCAGTGTGTTAGAGGACAATCAGATTCTTCCACCAACATGGGAGTGTTAGCGTTACATGTGAAAGATGTGAAAAGTAGTATGCTTCTCTCTTGAGGTATAAATGCACTGAATTCAGCTCAGGAATTTAACACCAACCACAGAGTTTGAGATGTTTACTCAAGCTCCAAAGAAATGAGCTTGTGCATGAGTGAGGTCTGAGACTAAACTGAAATCACTGACCTCTGCCACCAGGACTGCCATGGCTACCCTTTCTCACTTACAGAGAGAGCCAGAGAGTTAGAGCTGGAAAGTTACCTATAGGAATCTAGTGCAAATCCTCATTTTACAGATCAGGTTAGTGAGTCCCAAGGTCATACAGGTATTGAAGGATAGATGCCAGGTGTGAGTGCATGTCTCCTGACTCCAAATCCAGGGCTCTTTCCATAGTACTCCATTGACTGGGTCATTGCTATAGATGTGAGCACATTTTGTGGGTTGATAAATTCTAAAAAAGTCCTATGGCTGAGCTAGATACTTAAGAAAAGTCAAACATTTAAAAGACAGCGAAAGATTCTTCTGAGAAAGGCTATATATATATATATATATATATATATATATATATATACATACATATACTTATATACATATATACATACACACACATATATTTGGAGGCAATTGGGTTGTGACTTCTCAGGGTCACACAACTAGATTTGAACTCAGATTGTCCTGATTCCAGGGCCAGCTGCCTGTAAGAGAGGCAGAGTTTAATGGAAATGACTCTGGAGTCAGTATCACATTATCTGATTTACTGTGTCACTATGGCATGGATATTGTACTTCTATGGAACATGTCTTTACAACCAAAGCAGGGAGATGAGGCACCCATCACACCTGGTTTGATTGAGTAGTTATTTGGAGTCAGTGAACATGAGTTCAAACCTCGTCTCTACGTTTTACTCTCTGGGAGTCTTTGGGCAAGTTACCTGTTAGTAAAATAAGGAAATAGGATTGGAATCCTTTCCAGATCTAAGTGTTAGGAATTCTGAACCTTGCTCTCATGGCTCCTGAAATACTGAAATATATTACTGCTATCTCCCATACCTGAGTGAGCTGAAGCTACATCTGTTGAAATCCTACCCTTCAATGAGCACATCCAGAAATACCATAGCCCGAATCTAGAGCTTCTGGGTCAAAGAAAACTATTGAGAGCAGCCACTGAAAGAGGTCAAGCACCAAGGTATCAGAATCAGAATCACACGAGATTGTATAGCAATTGCCCTTGTAGTGGGTGGAGGTGTGGGTGCTGGTTGGTTTTGCCCATGTTCATGTCTACATGGCTCTGTCTAAATGAGGCAAGAATAGACATCCATCTCTAACATGTCTGTCTTCTCTTCTTTTTCTTCAGTCTTGCCAGGAGAGGAGGGAGGAGGTTGGGGCCAACGGCTGAGTACTCTGCTCTTCTCAGAGAGCGAGGGTACCACGTAGTATGCTGCCCAGAACTGTTTGGTATCAACTGCCCAGTGTCAGAGGAGCTTGTCCAGCCCAGCCTGGCAGCAAACTGCAGCGATAATGCGGCTTCCCTGGCTCAGTCCAGCAGAAGCCAGCATAGCTACCAAGTGACCCGCTTCACCCCACCCAGCGGCAGACTGGCCCATCTCTCTGAGACACCACACCCTGGAAGAACAAGCACAGCTGGGCCCCCTCCCCCAACCGAAGACATTGCTCTTCTAAAAGAACCTGAGCATTCGTCTCCAACAACATCAGGCCCGACAGTGAGAAGCCTCCAGAGGGAGACAGGACATTCAAGTCTTGCAGTTCTATCATGAGGTTCTTTGGGCAGACGTGTTCACCACATGTGTGGTTCACTACCTCTGTAATTTACATTCACATTCACTCTCCTTTATCTCTTCCCTTGGATTGGGGCCCAAGGTTGGAATCCTGCCTCTGATGCTTGCTGATTGTGTGGCCCTGGGCAAATCAGTTCAACTGTTTGAGTCTCCATTTTCCTGTTTGTAAAACGACTAATGAAACTCAAAGTACCAACATCACAGGCTTAGCATGAGGTTCAAATGAGATCATGTATATAAAGTGCTTTCCAAATTTCCATACATTTATGAGATGGTCATGAATATGCAATGCAGAGTAGGGAGAGCCTGGGAAAAGCTGGAGAAATAAAATAAATAAAATAAATAAAATAATATTTCTCCTCAGTGAGAATTGAGGTCTCTCAAAGGCCAGCTTATTCTAATTTGACAAATGCACCTTCAAAGCAAACAATGACTTAAACATCAATTCTACATAGTCCAAAAAGCAAACTCTTTTCTCCTGTGGAATTGCGTAGAATTGGCAGGACAAAAATCTGTGGAGATGGGTTGCAAAACCATTATTGATCAGGCTTTTCAAAGTCAGTATGAGGAAGCATGATAGATATGTTGTTACTGTTGCTTTCAGTCATATCTGACTCTTTGTGACCCTTTTTGGGGCTTTCTTGGCAAAAATACTGGAGTGGTTTGCCATTTCCTTCTCCAGCTCATTTTACAGATGAAGAAACTGAGGCAAACAGGGCTAAGTGACTTGCTAAGGGTCACATAGGTAGTGAATGTCTGAGCCTGGATTTGAACTCAGGTCTTCCTGGTTCCAGGCCTGGCACTCTATCCACTGTGCCAAATATGAGAGCACACGCGCATGTGCACACACATACAAATGTATATGTGTGTATATGTATACAAATATATACATATACATACATTTTATATATATTCCAGTGGCTGGCTATCTATCTATTTATCTATCTATCTATTGTCCACCATGCCTGGAATATTCCCCCTTCTCATTTCTAGCTCTTAGAGGCAACAGAGTATGTGTAGGACAGTTAAGGTGTAAGAAAACTGGGAAGGTAAAAAGGGTCAGGTTATGAAGGACTTTGAAAATCCAATAGAGGATTTTGTATTTGATCCAGGGGGTAATAGAGAGTCACAGGAATTTATTGAGTGTGTATGTGTGTGTGTGTGTGTGTGTGTGTGTGTGATGGGGTATGTGTGTGTGTATTGTGTGTTTGTATGTGGGTACACATGGATATGTGTATGTGCACATATACATATGTATGTTTTTATATGTACTTTTGCTAAAAGAATCTGGGAATAAAATTGCCAAACTGAATCAATTCTTTTCATTATTTATGGATCTATGGAGGCTAAATGTAATTTAATTTCTGAAATAAAAATGTCAGAAACAGGAGAAATTTGATAAAACCCCATTGTCTAAATATTACTTATGATAATCTCCAAGCAGTACCGGGAGTATGCTTGTAAAATTTTTAACAATTGGCTCTCTGGGAAAAAAAAGTATAAATGACATACTTTGAAGTTTGATCTGCATTGTTAATATTTTTTCTATCACTTTCTTAAGTCTGGACAATCAACAAACAATAAATCAAGCCCTGATTTGTAGCATTGTTTATTTCTAAGATAACAATACTTATGAAAATTTAACAATTGTCTCTTAAGAACCGGTGTGAGCTGGTTCCAGCCAACTCCTAATGCCTTGCAACTTGAAAACAGAAATATCAGACTGATAGATTACTCTGAATTATTTTAAATCTTATGTTTAACCAATCCGATCAAAAGATCATAGCATCTGACTATTGACAATAAGGGCTATCCAGAGTCAAGCACAATTTTTATTCTTCAAATTTATTTTAAAAAATCCACAAATTTGCTGACAGTTTGATGGAATTTTCCCATGAAATGATTCCTATCCTCCCTACCTTTGTTGTGGAAAAATCCATGTGTTACCTTTCGGTATACTGAAATATAGTTTATTTTAAAACTATGTTGCCACTTAACCTCTTTATCCTTATTATTCCAATCAAAGCAAATTACTAGAATCAAATAGAAAATGCATTGCTTGGGCCATATTAATCAAGCTCATTTGGGATTTAGCTCCAGACTGAGTTCTGGAGATACAAAGAAAGGCAAAACCAATGCCTGCCTGCAAAGAGTTTGTATTCTAATTGAAGAAACAACATGTAACCAACTAGTTTCATACAAGATGCAAAGTAGAGGAAAGGAAAGCTTAGACATGATGGCTCTGGTAGCTGGGACGCTAGGAAAGATTTCCTGCAGAAAATGTATTTGAACTGGTTCTTGAAGGAAAGCAAGGATTTTAATAATAATAATAATAATGGTAGTAGTAGTAGTAGCAGCATTTATATATGATCTTCAGACCAATCTGGGATGTAGGTGCCATTATTATTTCCATTTTACAGATGAGAAAACTGAGGCAGACAGAGATTAAATAATTTGCCCAGGGTCCCAAAGATTCAAAGTTCCCGAGGCCAGATTTGAACTCAGAGGACTCCAGGTTCAGCATAATACACAACCTAACAACTCCTACTTAAGAGTAGGAGGTTAGGTGGGTAAACATTCAAGGCATGGAGGACAATCAGTACGAAGTCACAGAGAACAGAGATGGTGGTGTTGTGTGTGAGAAACAGCAAGGACAGTATGACCAGATTGTAGAGTTCATGGAGGCTGCTAAGTGTAAGAAAACTGGGAAGGTGAAATGTACTGGGTTGTGAAGTGCTTTAAATACCATGCAAGGATTTTATATTGGATCCTGGAGATGATAAGGAACCACTGGCATTTATTGAGTATATGAGTGATAGATTGATCTTGTGCCTTAGCAAAATCACCTCAGCAGTTGTGAGGAGAATGGATTATAGTGGAGAACTGAAGCAAAGATACCAATTAGGAAGTTATTGTAGTTGTCCAAGGTGGTGGTGTTGGGAAATTGAACTAGTTTGTGACTGTGGTTAGAGCGGAAAGAAGAGGAGATATATATCACCAATGGAAATACACACACACATATATTGTCAATACTTACATAATACGTATATATGTATACATACACACACACACACACACATATATATGAAATGTGAAAGTAGAAAAAAACAAGATTTAGAAACTGATTGGATATATAAGATGAGAGTAAAACTCAATGATGACACCAAGATTTACCAGGAGAAGGATGTGGTGCCCATTTCCTCACGTGTAAAATGAAGCAATTAGACTAGATGGTGAACAAGGTCTGTTCCAACTCTAAATCTATGCACCTGTGGCCCTCGTGAGATCTTGGAGTTGCCTTCTCTATTCACTGATGACAAAGGAAGAGTCTTCAATCTCTTTCCCTTCCAGCCTTCCCTTGAATGCATGCTCCCCTTCCTTTTTTCTTCCTTTTCTTCCTCTCTTGATGTCCCTCCTCACCTGACCAGGACCTCTGCTAGTTTGGGAAATTTGGGAACAGAAAACTGAAGCCTGTCACCCAGAACGTTAGCTCGGTGAATCCACTTCAACTTAAGTAGAGTACTTGGCCCCAAGAAACCTCAATTACTTCACCAATAGAGAAAAACCAATAGTAATGATTGAGGTTGATCTGAAGGAGGGGTCAAAACTAATTATACAGCAATTTTCCAAACATTAAAAATCTTCTTGTTAGTTATTTGCCAGCTGGACCTCAGCTCCATCTATAATAATTAATTACACATCCTTTCAGGATATTAATAGCTTCCCATCACCCCTTTGATGCTCTCCACACACGTGAGTGGAGGATATAAATCAAAAGCAATTGACATTGTCCATAAACAAAATCCAAAGATGGAAGGAAGTCACAGAAAAAAGCAAGGGTAAGTCATTCCTTGGAGAGGTAAATCAAGCAGTTGATGGAGTTGGCAACAAGAAAACATCTTTTCATGAGACATTTGGTCAGCTCACTTCCCAGGACTCATGATGAGTATAAGCAGAAAGACCACCATGGAGATAATTGCAATGTGTGCCAATGTGTGTTGCAGAAGATGAAAGACTGCAAAGAAATGGATGTGAACCTCCAAATTAAAACCAGATGTATCCTAATACTTGGCGACTTCAATGCAAAGATGGGAAGGACCTGGGGAAGGACAGCAAATATATTAGAAAACATGATTTGGGATTAAGAAATTAAAGGCTAGTAGATTATGTGGCTGCCTCATGAATATTTATATTGATTTAGCACTGGAAATGACCTCGGAAAGCATCTAGTCAAATCATTTCATTTTGCAGATGAAGAAACTGAGATGAAGAGAGGTAATTTCCTTCAAGAAGATAAGTAGTCTGTGGCTAAAGTGAGCACTGACAAATATAGGGAAAAAAATGAAATCAGCTACATCCTGATGGATAAGAAATAACTGCTTACTGATGAGGGAGTTACTTCAGATACTGGTGTCAGATCAACCTCCAGAGATGCTATATGATTATACGGAGCCATGGAATACCACAATCTTCAAAGAAGCACTCAAGGGCGATGGAGACGCCCAAGATGAGCACATAGAACCTATATAAAACATTGTTAAAAGTTGTTATCAAAGAGGACAGAAGAGGTGGTGTACCAGCCACGGACAGGGAGTGGGAGAGAACAGATGGACATCGTATGGGCTATGCAGACACTCTTGTACTATCTGGAGAGCTGAAATGTTTACTGTATGGACTCAGTGGCTTGGGTGGTGATGAGTGGGAAGATGGTGATTTGTGCTGTTGAAGAGAATGCAGCCGTGAGATGACAGACCCATTGTCATTGTCCAGACAATATTTCATTTGATTCTCACAGCTCTGTGAGGTAGGTAGTATAGGTATCATTGTCTTCATGTTCAGAAGCAAAAATTGAAGTTTGGGGGATTTTAAGTGACTTGCTTAATGTTACACTGCTGATAAGTGAAAAATTAGTGACTAATTCCTTTAAAAAAGCATTCATGAATTTGCCTACTCTCCACAAAGTGCTGGGTTCTTAGTGATGATTCTGATTCTATCTCTCCTACTTACTAGGTGACTCTGGGTAAGTGTGTAGGCTTTTCTCTCCTTATCTGTACAGTGGCGGTGATGGCATCGTTGAGAGGCAGCCTGATAAAGTATGCTGGATTCAGACTCAAAGGACCAGGGTTTGAATCCCACCCTTGCCACAGCTTAACTGTGTGACCTTGGGCACATCAATTAAGAGACCCCTCTGAGACCCCTTAAGCTATTGGATCTTTAAACATCACTAAGACTTTGGGGGTGGACACATGTATAATATATAATTTCATTTAATATAGCCCTGTGAAGTAGGTGCTGTTATTATCTCCAATATTACAGGTGAGAAAACTGAGGCTGAGGAAGGGTAAATGACTGGCCCAGGAGAGTTAAAGGTTTTTTGTTTTGTTTTTGTTTGTTTTTATATCCAGTCTCCCTCCAGAACAGGAGAAGCAATGCCTTTAACTTTGAAGGCTTCCCATGGTACTCAGCAGTGACTTTAGGACCTAGTGATAGGCCAAAGGATAATGACAGGGGAGAGAGAAAGAAGGAAGGAAGGAAGGGGGCAGGAAATGGAGGAGTAGGAGAAGGAAGAAGAGGAAGAGAGATCAGATGAAGGAAATTTGGTGGGGAGGATTTGAATGTCTTCAATCTTTACCTTCTAAAGCTCTAGTGTCCTTGCTGGCCTACTCATATGTGATTAGAATAACACCTTGGCATTTTCTGCTCACTCCCTATAATTATGACTCAGTGCCTTGTTAAGTAAAATAATTGAATGAACCCTTTCATCCAATTACATTTATGTTGTCAGTCCATCAGGCAGTAATGTTGTGCAGGCTCAGTACTCAGTAAAGGTTAAAGAGAAACTTTTAATGGTAAAAATATTTTCCGAGTAAAGGGGAAGTGAAGTGGATAGAGTGGTGGGCCTGGAATCAGGAAGACTCACAGTCCTGAACTCAAATCTGGCCTTAGCCACTAACTAGCTATGTGATCCTGGGAGCATCACTTGATCCTATTTGTCTCAGTTCCCTTATCTATAAAACGAGCTGAAGAACGAAATGGCAAACCACTCCAGTCTCTTTGTCAAGAAAACCCCCAAATGGGGTCACAAAGGGTGCGACATGACTGAACAACAACAAAACCTCAGAAGCAAAAACATGCTCCAATATCACTTTAGTAATATGCCACAACTAGTTTCATTGGTCTCATATCTGCTTGTACACAGCATCTATTGCTTCCATATGCTAATGGGTATGTGCTCTCATTCATGTGGCTGCTCCCTCTAACTGTGAAGATTACAACCCATCCCTGTCTGCCCTTCTGGCTTTTTTTTTGTATTGTATTTTGATTTATTTTGTGAAACATTTCCAATTATATTTTAGGTTATTTTTATTTCATTAAATATTTCCCAACCACATATAAAAAATTGTAACAATCATTTAAAAAAATTTTCAGTTCCAAACACTCTCCCTCCCTTCTGCCCTCCTTGACACTCCCCTCTTTGATAGGGCAAGTGATTTGATATCAGTTATACATGTGAAGTCATGTAAAACCTATTTCCACATTAGCCATGTCGCAAAAGAAAACAAACAAAATAAAACAATAAAAATAAAGACATTTTTAAAAAGTGTGCTTCAATATGCACGCAGAGTTCATCAGTTCTATTTCTGCAAGTGGACAGTGTTTTTCATCATACATCCTTTTTTAAAATTATTTTTATTGTTTTGTTAAATATTTCCTAACTAGATGTAAATTTTTTTTTCAAACAATCCTTTAAAAATGAGTTCCAAATTCTCTCTATGTCTTTTTCCTCCTTGATAGGGCAAGCAATTTGATATCTATTATACATGTGAGGTCATACAAAACCTATTTACACATTAATCATGTTGCAAAATAAAAAAAAAACAATAAAAATAAAAAAAAAACAAATTGAAAGTATGCTTCAATATGCACTCAGAATTCATCAGTTCTCTTTCTGGAGGTAGATAGCATTTTCCATCACGGGTCTTTTGGAATTGTCTTGAATTATTATCTTGATCAGAGTAGCTAAGTCTTTCACAGTTGATCATCCTTACAATGTCATCATTAGTGTGTGCAATGTTCTCCTGGTTCTGCTCACTTCACTTTGCATCAGTTCATATAAATCTCCCAGGTTTTTCTGAAATAATCCTGCCCATCATTTCTTGCAGCACAATAGTATTCCATCACTATCATATACCACAACTTGTTCAGCCATTCCCATATTGTTGGGCATCCCCTAGATTTCTACATTCTTTGAGGTTCTGACATGGTGAAAAGTACAATTCTTGGTAAAAAAAAAATGTTAGTTGAAATTTTACTCATAGTGTAATGGTAGGTGTGGAAAGCCCCATCCTAAATAGTGTAGTGTACTCACTGATGATCCAGACAACTAGATCTATCAATAAATCAATAAAAATCTAACTTAGCGGTTGACAAGTTTTTAATCAATTTGAGAAGAATGAAGGACTTTGATTATTGGACCAAGACAGATGAAACCACCTAGGAAATATCTTATGGTTGAAAGAATCAGACACATGTCTTAGGCTATTTGGAAAAAAAAAAAAAAAGAACAAAAACAGCCAGCCAGTTTGGAGTCTCGCAGTCTAGTGTCTGGCTAGTCTAGTAGTGAAGAAATTTTAATCAATCCCCTAAGACAGAATGGTTTTGGGGAAAGAAAGAGTCTCTCTCTCTTTCTCTCTCTCTCTCTCTCTCTCTCTCTCTGTTTCTCTCTCCCCCTCCCTCCTCTTCCTCCTCCTCCTTCTTCCCTTCAGTACCCATGTGAATGCAGGAGATCCAGAAGTCCCATAAGAATTACCACTGGTGGTAGTTTCAGGGAGTAAGACCCCTTATGGCAGACAGACATACTGTCTGTAGACTCAGAAGCAATGAACTTTAGCTCCAGCAAACAGCTGCACCTCAGGGGAATTTCATGAGTATTCAGTCAGGAATTGTGATTTATCCCTTTACCACAAACATTCTCTGTGCCTCTGTTTCACCACCTAAAGTCTGAGCTCACTTTCCCCAGGAACCTGGTGTGGATAAGAGGGAAGTAGGTTGAAGGAGGGGAATGTTTTTTGGTACCAACTGTTCTTAGTGTCTCTAATTAGTAAGGATCATTCTACAAATTAATTGAGGCTATTGGTTGGTGACCATTGGGAAGCAAACTGATGAGAGCTCATGAATGATGACACTAGAAACTCTTTTTTCAGGACACCACGAGAACACTGAGAGACGTAGTCTCCTAGGATGCTGGCTTGCCAATTTAAGGGAGAGTTGAGGAGGAGGCCCCAGAAAGGGTGTTACAATGGAGCCACAGAATTAGAACCACAAGGCTTTTAGAAGCCTTCTTTAATGCTTCTTATTTTATAATTGAGGAAAATGAGGCCCGAAGGGGTTAAGTGACTTGTCCAAGGTTATCTCTATTTCTATCTCTACATCTCTCTGTCTCTATTGCTTTATATGTATATCTATAGTTAATCATCTATATCTCTATCATCTCTATATTCATATCTGTATCTATATCTATACCTATATCTATCTATATCCTTATCTATATCTATCTATATCTATCTATATCTATATCTATCTATATCTAGATCATTAATCCATGGAAACCACAGCACCTAAGCTGGCCCCTGAATGAGACATTCAACTACACCATGCTATATACTAGGATAGGAATAGTTTAGCAAAGATAGGCCCTGCCCTATCTGAATCCAGCATACTTTATCATTGTCTTCATGTATCCTTATCTATAGCTATATCATTCCTTCAATAAATAAAAATATATAGATATATCTTTATAGATAATATATTTATACATATTCCATAACATAGATATAGGATATATTTACACATATATAATGATACTAAAAATAACAACAACAACAACAATAAATAACAAAATGGGTATTTGAATTCAGGTTTTCTCACTCCAAATACTGTGTTGTACAACTGGAGTGCCTGGGGAAATCTCTTTATAAAGTCTTCTGAGTTTTAAAGCGCCAAGTGATTGGGCATGAGCTATAAAAAGGGGAAGAAAAGCAGGAAGCAAGGTTCAGTGCGGACCAAAGCAGCGTGGCACAGTGGACAGTACAATATGGTGCACCACTCATTGCACTTGGAATCAGTACATCTGAGTCTGAGATCAACTCTATTTTGTGACTTTACCCTTTGTCGGCCTTGGTTTCCTCATTTGTGAAATCAAGGTCCAGTGCTTCTTAAACTGTCTCAAATTGGCCTCACAGTTTAAGAAGCGCTGAAGGGGTTACAAGTCGAAAAAGTTTAAAAAGCCCTAGTGACAATCTCTAATCTTGATCTATGATTCTAATAGTGAGACAATATATTTGGGAAGAAATAATCTAACTATCCTTAACAGACAATGGGCATTGAGCTACAATTATGATTTAGGAAATGAGTCACTTAGTATCTGGAGATTGTCCCCTTGGTGCCATTATGCTTTTGGAACTGGATGGATCACATGTCTGTCTGCATTTGGCCATCCCTTTGTTCTAGGGTTCTGTTAAGGAGACACAAGTACATTACTTAAGGATTGAAGGCCCATTTTAAAACCCACATATCAGTTACTTTCCTGGCTATATTGTTTAATTTTCATGTTTACCAAGAAACAGCATCTGACTTCTTATCCTTCATTGATTCCAAACTTTTGAAAGCAAATATTAAAATACTGAGAATGTCTTTGTTGAAAGGATATCATTATATTCAGCATATTTGTGTTCAGCATCAGAAGCTGCAAAGAGGGTCAGCCTAGATGCAATTTCCGTATTAAATTGTTGTAAAGTTAAGGGAAAAAAATAATTATATTATCCTAGTTAGAAAAGAAAACTTTTATTTCATTAGAAACCATTTCTCTATTCATACTTGGACTTTTCTCACTTAGTAAAAAGGGCTTCCAAGAGAAAAGAATCCTTCTATGTCCTTTAAATACCAACCTCAAATGTTACCTCCTCCACACATCCTCCTTGGATCTTTCCAATTGCTAACCATCTCAAGTGACCTTGGTAACTTTCTAATGCTCTTATTAATTTATTCAATAAGCAATTCTTTTTAAACTTTTCATAGTATTTTATTTTTTCCCCAATTACATGTCAAGTCAATTTCTAGCATTCATTTTTACAAGATTTTGAGTTCCAAATTTTTCTCCCTCCCTCCTTCCCCTCCCCCTTCTGCAAATGGTAGGCAATTGGACATAGGTTCTACATGTGCTATTATGTAAAACATGTTTCCATATTAGTCACAGTTGTGAAAGAATAAACAGATCAAAAGGAAAAAAAACACACAAAAAATAAAATAAGTGAAAAAAGTATGCTTCAATCTGCATTCAGAATCTATCAGCTCTTTATCTGTGTATGGATACTATTTTCCTTGCTGAGTCCTTTGTACTTGTCTTGGATAATTGGGCTGCTGAGAAAAGCTGAGTCATTCATAGTTGATCATCACACAATGTTGCAGATATTGTGTACAATGTTTTCTTGGTTCCGCCCATTTCATTTTGCATCAGTTCATACAAGACTTTCCAGGTTTTTCTGAAATCTGACTGCTCATCATTTCTTATTGCACAATAGTATTCCATTACATTCATGTACCACAGCTCAACAAACAATTCTTAAGCATTGATTATCTTCCAGACACTGTGCTAGGTCCTGGGGATATAGAGATTAAAAAAAAAAATCAACATCCAGTGCCATCCAGGAACTCTAATTTTATAGGGGGAAATAACTTGGAAGTAGAAAAAAATAAATACCAAGAAAATACAGAGTTATTGTGGAGGAGCATTATCAGTTACGATGAGGGGAGGGGAAGCAAAGAGATCAGGAAAAGCCGTATGAAGGTAATGTCTCTTGAACTGAGCTTGGAAGGAAGCTAGGGATTGTAGCATTGTACAATGTGGTTAGAGTTGACTGGTAAAGTGCAGGGAACCTGATTAAAATATAATTGGGAAATGTTTAACAAAATCAATAAAAATACAATAAAACAAAAACAATGTGAATATGTGGTATAATAATGATGATGATGATGATGATGATGACGATGATGACAATAATAATAAGTTGCTGCAGATCCTTAGGCAGGGTTCAGGGCCCTATTTTTTTTGGAGTTTGACACCACTGCATTGCCATCTAGTTGCTTCATATGCCACCTAAAAGCTCTGTGAGGGCAGGGTCTATCTTTGCTAAACTATTCCTATCCTAGTATATAGCATGGTGTAGTTGAATGTCTCATTCAGGGGCCAGCTAAGGTGCTGTGGTTTCCATTAAAATATCCCCAACCCATCCTCCCCCCACATCTCCTTCTCTATTGTAAGTAATGTCTCCCTATATAGAAATCTCAACTCTTAGTTTACTTTATCCTATGCACTTATTCTAATTTTAATTTTATTTATTTTGCCTCCCTGTCTCATCTTCCAACTAGAGGAAGCTGGGTGGTACAGACCACTAGACCTGGAGTCAGGAAGACCTGAATTCAAATCTGGCCTCAGACCCTAGCTATGCAAACCGGGACCAATCACTTCTTGTCTCTCTGCCTCAATTTCCTCACCTGCAAAATGGGGATCATAATAGTGCCTACTTCGAAAAGTTATGAGGACCAAATGAGATAAAACTTGTAAAAAGCTCAGCAGAGTGCCTGGTAGGTACTGCCTAAATGCACATTCCCCTCCCCTCTCCCAGCTAGATTGTAAGCTTCTTGTAGGTGGTTGTTTAATAAACAATTGAACTGAAATCCTGCAAAGTTTTTATTTTTGTTGACAGGTCAAAGAGATTCACTAAGTTTGAAGAATGCCAATTTTGTTTGCTTAGAGAATTAAGTTTCTGAATTTTCTGAGGTCATTCACATAACTGCCAATTAAAGCCCCTAATTAAACATCTAGGTAAAGAGGAAGCAACTGTTTCAAATCTACTGATTTATTTGTGAAGGCCCTAGAGCAGACTTTACTCCCCTTCTTCACACAATGTTGCAGATTTAAGCTAGAGGGCATAAAAGCCACATCGCTTTTAAATTACTCTGCCTATTATACCTGGTAACTATAATTACTGGCAAATGCCATGTAGTAAAACATGGAAATAAGCCATCATTTTTGCCTTTAAGTTGGGATTCAGGTGATACGTTCATTTCTCAGGAGGGCAAGGGGGCTGAGTGCAAAAAGCAGCCAGTCAAGCTATCTTGGAATGGCGGTACATCACTATACATCTCTATATTTCTATGTCATGTTGTATCACCTATGGTATTGAAATGTACAGAGAACCCCAAGAGGTGGTACCATCTAGCAAAGTACTGTGCGCTCACAGCATTATTCCCAAAGAGATAGCCCGGTGTAGCAAACAGACTTGGGGAGGCTTGGTTCATATCCTGTCTTTGATACTAACTTGGTGACCCTGGGAAAGCCACATAAACTTCCCCAACCTTCAATTTTCCTCATCTGCAAATTGGGTTAATGAAAGGTAGCACCTACCTCACAGGGCTGTTGAAAGCAAACAAGAAGATATGTGAAGAACTTTGCAAACCTTAAGGCACCACATAAAACATGTGCAAGTTATCATTAAGATAACACCATTGTTGACAATGATTTTGTGATGATATTATTATTGTTCTGACGCTTGTGAACCAGGGAAAGTTGCTTTGCCTCTCTGGCCTCAGTCTCCTCATCTATAAAATGGGAGTGTTCATTTAGATGCCTTCTAAAGTCCCTTCTAGGTCTCAATCTATGTTCCTGGGGTTCTACGGACCTCACTTAGAGCAGAGACTCTTAACCTTTGCTGTGTCATGGACCTCTTTGGCAGTCTGGAGGGCTCTACACACCCTCTTCTCAGAATAATGCTTTTAAAGAATTGAAGGAAATGCTAGATTTCAGTTAGAGGCGAGTAGAAATAACAGTATATATATTTTTTTCCATCCAAGTTCAGGGGTCTTCTGAAATGTATCCTAATTCAGGCTAAGAATTAATTAAGGTTAAGAACTCCTCACTTAAAGGGGATGCCATTCAATTTCCAACCAAGACACTACTTAAGTGATTTTGATTTTGAATTTCTTCTGGTAAAATTTAATGAAGTGCAAGTGGGGGATGGGATCGGTAGCCTCCTTGGAACACAGGGTTGAACTGGCACCAACTCAGGTTGCTGGGGAGAAAGATCTGAAAGGCTTGTCAGAGGCAAGCAGCAAATGGTCAGATGAGAAAGGAGGAGGGGACTGATTCACAGAGGAGCTCAAGCCAAGGTAAGCAGGGTGGGAACTGGAGCTGGGCCAGGCCTGGAGCAGGTAGAACAGGTCTCTGGGGCCTGGCAAGCAGGACTGGCAGCTGATTATACCTCGGGGCACACAGAGCCCGTAGTGGGAAGAGGAAGTCGAAGTTAAGTCGAGAAGTTCAGAGGCGAGGGCATGATGCCGATGGCTGAGGGAGCCCAGGTGTGCCAATGGAGCTGCCCTCTGAGGAGCTGCCAGGGATAACTCTGCCCAATAAAGTGCCAGTTTGTCTTATTCTCACCTGGGGACGCCCTGAATCCCACTGGAAGGGGCAGTGGTGCTTGCAGCCGCATGGTTGTGCAGTCACCAGGATCTGGTGTATTCTAGTTGGGGAGCAGGGCGGGGTGATGGAGAGTCCTGGCTACGGAGTCAGATCACCGGGGTCATTGCCGCTTGCTACCTGTGTGATCTTGGGCAAATCACTTAAAGGCTCTCATCATTTCTGTGTCTCTGAAACGAGAACCTTCTGAGGTCAGCTAGTTATAGGATGGTAGACCTGGAGCTGGAATAAGCCTCAGAAGCCATTGTCTGACTCCCTCCTCTTTTACATGAGGAAGGTGAGGCCCAGAGGGGCTGTCCAAGGTTATACTACATCCATCCATCTATCTATCTATCTATCTATCTATCTATCTATCTATCTATCTATCTATCTATCTATCTATCTATC
>NW_020950239.1:299328-311398 GCF_900497805.2 Vombatus ursinus | reverse complement strand
TCTATCTATCTATCTATCTATCTATCTATCTATCTATCTATCTATCTATCTATCTATCTAGATACACACATACATATATACACATCCATACACACACACAAGTATATATTATATCTAATAAAGACATATCTTGATCAGATAAATATATGTCTAATGAAGCCCATGGTTTCTTTCCTGGGTTTTGTTGTTGTTGCTATTCAGTTGATTCAGTCATATCCAACTTTCCACGACCCTGTGGACCATCCTGTCCATCGGGTTTTTTCTTGGCAAAGATATTGGTGTGGTTTGCTATTTCCTTCTCCAGTTGTTGTTCAATCGTTTCAAACTTGTCATGACCCCACTGGGGGTTTTCTTGCCAAAGATTCTGGAGTGGTTTGCCATTTCCTTCTCATTTTATGGATGAGGAACTGAGGCAAACAGGGTGAAGTGACTTGCCCAGGGTCTCACAGCTAGTAAGTGTCCAAAGGCAAATTTGAACTCAAGTCTTCTTGTCTCCGGGCCTGACACTCTATTCACTGCACCACTTAGCTACTCTACTTCTCCAGTGGATTAAGACAAACAGAGGTTAAGTGACTTGCCCAAGGTTATACAGCTAGTAAGTGCTTGATGCCAGATTTGAAGTCAGGTCTACCTGTACCAGTTAGAAATACATTAAGTGAATTCTACATGTACCAGTATAGGTGCCACATATATTGTGGTGTGCTAGTAAATTTAACAACCAGCTCACCAAAAAAAAGTACCATGATTTACTTTCAAGTTTAATCTGCAATTTGACTGTTTTCTCTTTCCTTTCTTAAGGCTAGACAATCAGCAAAATAATAAGTTGATCCTTGATTTGTAGTGCTTCCTGATTTCTGACAACTAAATGATTACACTGAACATTTAACAATTGGCTCTTGCAAACTGGTTTGAGGTGGCTGCAGCACACCGAATAAACCACATGCTAAGAAGCTTTGTCAGAACCAATATCCACACGTGAATGCTTGGCCCCACTCGGCAACGAGAAGCTTCAAATCTGACCTGGTTCAAATTCCATGAGATTCCTATCAGGGGATCCCCAGAGCGCCCACGGCCCCTCACATTTGAAGACATTTCACCTGTTCAGTAGCACGAAGTGTGTGACCTTGGCCAGCTCTCTGGGGCTGTTTGTAAGATGAAAGGGCTGGGCTGGGTGACCGTTAGGATCCTATAGCTATCTTTCCTTAATGGGTTTTGGAGCCCAATGCCTTTGTTTTACAGGTGAGGAAATGAGTCTTCTATGAATAGGAGTGGGAGATGCCCAAGTAACGAAGAGGGCCAGGGGTCAGAGAACTCAGGAAGGGCCTGCACTGGGCCACCTTACGCGTGCTTAGAGCCTTCTTCCGCTTCCGAGGCAGCCCCTCCTCCCTTTGATTTAGACAATCGCATGTATTGTCTAAAGGCAACCGTGCAATGATAGAAACAGATCTTTGTGGAGAAAAAACAAAGATTGAGAGTAGGAGCCAAATAGGTTTTAACATGAAGCTTTCAGATCCATGGAATTTGAACATATGACTATTTTACCTATGAGGGGTGGGGGTGGTTCAGGGCAGAAAGGGAGGGATGTTTTTCCGTTATACTAAGATTGCTCAGAATTATTGGACGTTTGGGAGCTGTGTCTCTCTTTCTCTTCTCCCTCCTCTCTCTCTCTCTCTCTCTCTCTCTCTCTCTGTCTCCCTTTCTCTCTCTCTCCTTTTTCTTTCTCTCTGTGTATCTCTCTCTGTCTCTGTCACATATACACACCCAGACATATATATGTACATATACATACATACATGCATACATGCATACATGCATACAAATATACATATACACAATACACATAGAGTTACGGGCCATCTCCAGTCACCCTGGCCACTGGACCCAGATGGCTCTGGAGGAGAAAGTGAGGCTGGTGACTTTCCACAGCCTCCCTCACTTAAATCCAATTCCCTTGCATGTCATGGCGTCACCTCCCTGATGTCACTATCCTCTTCGAGAAGGAATGACAAACTGCAGTAGCAGCATAGTTACAGTAAGGTACACATATAGTGTACTGTAATATATACACATGTATAATATCTATATGTATACATACGTGTACCTGTATATGTATGCCTGTGTCTGTCTGTCTACATAAATAATTATACACACACACACACACACACAGAGTAGGGCCAGTCCACGAGCAGGGATGAATCACTAAGTGTTGGTCAGTCAGACCCTTATACTCCTTTGAGATCAGACACTTATTCCAGCCTTCTCTGCCACCTTGTCTATAATAACCCAAGGAGGCAGGCAGGGACAGCGAAGGGGGAAGATGGCGCTGTCCCATCCCACTCTCCCCGTTCTGACTGTAGACCAAGGGGCCAAAGTTAGAAATGCTGTTTCTTTTCGTGGTATTTTGAGTTTCTTGCTCTGGATGAGAAACTTTGAAAATCAGACCATGATGAGGTCTGTGCCAATTGGACAATTTAATAATACATGCAGGGGGACTGAAAGGAGGGAGGGCAAACCTAGAAGGAAGGCCTAAATTACCAAGGTTTTTGAAAACTCAATTCGGATTTTGCTAGAGCAGACTGAATGGGGGTTTGGAGCCACACAATTAATAGTGATGATAATTTATTAATTCATTTTTGTTGTTGCCCGGAAAGAGAAAGAGCTACCCTTAGGGGCTACACTTAGGGGATCTGATCTGGGATAGCCTCAGAGGTGGGGGGTGAGCTGAGCTGGGCAGCTACATTTTCTTCTCTCCAGGGAGGACCCTTTGCACTGGAGTTTGTACGAAATGCCCTGTCCTGGAAGGTGGATGAGTTGTTGGGAAAAGTCTGTGGAAAGGAAGGCGAGACTGAGGTCCCCAGGCTTGCTCAGACAAGGCCCGAAGCTCAGGAGTGATGGCCAGCTCAGCCTACCTTGATTTCCAACTCCACCTGGTGGTTATATTTGCATCCTGCTTATATCTCCAGAGTAGACTCAAGCCTTTTGAGGGCAGGAACTGGGTCAGTTTTCACCTTTTAATCACCAGAACCTAGCACAGGGCTTCATACATAATAGACACTTAATGCCTGGTGGTTGAATCTATCTGATTTTTCATCTCCAGGCCTCCTCTGGCTTCTCTTCTCCCTCTTTCCCCTCAAGAATTATGTGAGGGTCTGACAAAGTTGGTTAACTTCTTAGGAACTAGGCAAATCACTAACCAGCGTAAAACAATCTATTTTGGAAAGAACAAAAGTAAATTTCCTATGCACAATTAAATCAGGATAAAATAAGGGCCTGGGGGTCATGAAAGTAAGTGTACGTATTAGTGTAGCAAGCTTGTCTAAAATTCGAGTGCATCATGTGAGATCTCTGAGGTAATGCTTCAGTCCATTCAACTTAGGCAACCCCTGATCTGAGGGCCTGCTTTCAGTGTTTGGCTCCATGTTTTGGCAGCTCTGGAGAACTGGGAAAATGCTTCAAAAGAGGGCCAGAAGGATGGTTTACAAGTTGGGAAATACGATCGCTAAGTTAAGATGAAAGTAATTGGATTTACTTAACCTGCAGAAGGGAGGACCAAAGTCATGACCTTTGTCTGTTTCAACGTGGCATCCCAGTTCTGTCCTGTCCCGTTGTCATCACTGGCCCATGACTTCCCTTATTCTAGTTTCAGAGTATCTAATGTTTTTACTGGTCTGGCAAATGGTCTTGGCCTGTCCCAGGCTTCGCATGTTGACTTCTCTAGTTATCCTGGTTTTTGCTGCCAGTGGAGTCTCTGATAACTTGGCCGTTGGTTGCGGCTGCCTGGGACTCTTGCCTACATACAGTAGGGCTTAGCAAATGGCTAAGTTTCACTGAATACCGAGATGATGACTGGAGACAAGCAAATCATTTGTCCTGGAAAGTCTTTAGGATTCTTTTCTCATCTATCTTTCCACCATTAATGCACTAGAACCCAGTAATTCATTGGCATGGGTTATGATGATAACATTAGGCCATTTAAAGAAAACAGAGGGGCCTAATGAGCTTAGTGGTAGCTTAGTGGACAGAGAGATAACTTCACTGGGAATTTGGGCACTTGGGTTTTGGTCCTGGCTCTGTCACTAACTCCTTGTGTAATTTTTGATCATTCCCCTTTGCGTTGTGGGGTCTCCTGTCTCATCTGGAAGAAAGCACAAGATGGTCTCTTGATAGTTCTTCTAGCTTTAATAGTCTATGGGCTTGTGGTACATAAGCACATTTGTATATGGGGGGAAGGTGTGGGAAATGTGAGGCCTAATGGGGTGTTGCCATGTGAGAAGCCAGAAACAGCAGAGTCACAGAATCTTAAAGTTAGAAGTGCTTTTGGAAGTTTTATAATATTAATCCATGCCCATTCCCTGTCCCTGAAAGCCATTGCTTATGCCATCGGGTGTTGGGAAGAATGGGGGAGGGAGATGGGGAGAGATGATGACGAAGGAAGGGAATGTCAGACAAGGTAGTAGGCCGTGAGGACTTCGTATGTCCTGAGACCACTACAGCAGCTCTTGTGACCTGACTGGGTCCCTGAAATGATCATGAACTAGGGAGGCCACCAAATGAGATAGCACCCCCAATCAGTGTGATCTAACTGCTCCTAAGACTAAATGAATGAATTAAAGGGTGTGCGTTAGGTGCTTGCTATGTGCCAGGTCCTATGTAAAGCACTGGGGGCACATATATGATCAAGTAAGCAAGTCCTACCCCTCTCCAAGGAGCTCACGTTCTAAGAATGGAAGATTATAGATGGAGAAGGAAAGCCAGGGTGGAGTGTTTTGGAGAGCAAAGTCAGACAGAATGGTGATTCAGGGCTTAGAACAATCAATTGACATGTCCTTACCAAGAATAGTGCTATTGATTGGATTTCCGTTCTTCGAGCTAAGGATGGAATTGGTTTGGCATGGCATGGAGTGAGGCAGTCAGCCAATGAGCATATATTAAACACCTACTGTGTGCCAGGCACTGTAAGCACTTGGGGTACAAAGAAAGGTAAAAAACAGCACCCACTCCCCTAATGCTCACAGTCTAAAAAGGAAAAAAAAAACATATAAATAGGAAGTGACATGGTGGCTTGAGATGGGGGGATAGAAGGTGGAATGCTGACCAAGCTGAGTGAGTCCAAGGTCACAGTCAGAGAAATAGAAGGTGTGGCAAAGGGTTACAGGGTGGCTTCATTCAAGACTGTCCTGGAGACCTGCTTGGCAGCAGACTGAGTGAATGGGCCTGCCAACCCCCCAAACACAATCCACACTGAAACAAGTAAGCTATGCCAATGGTGCGCCAATGCTTCAGTGGTGGTAGTGCTGCCACCCATAAAACTGGGCTTGGAGGACATGAGTATACATGACATGGACCAAGTATGGGAGTGCTTTTTTATGTGCTATTCCTATATCATAACATGGCTGGGAATACATCTTCCCAGTGATAGGTGCAGCCTTCAGACTGCTTTTTGTCAAGAGTACCTTCTAGTCCAAGCCACGTACCAAGACATTCCATCTACTAGCTACTAGTGTTTATACAGCATTTTAAAGTTTAACCAAATGTTTCACATAGGCCATCTCATTTAACCCTCAGAAGAACCCCATGAGGGAGGTCTCATTATTATCATCCCCATTTGACGGATGAGGAAACTGAGTCAGAATGAGGTTAAAAAGACTTACCCAGTCAGAGTCTGAGGTAGAACTCCTAATTCCAAGTTCAACTGTAAGAAGTCATTTCATCCTCAATCCTAAATGAAATATAACAAGTTGAAATAGCAGAGCTATTAAAAACTCAAAGAGGGAAAAGTTGAAGAACCTAAAATCTTCACTTGACACAAACCTTAGAAGCCCAACTGAGTCATGTGGATTGGGGGCCTAACTGAGGGGTTCTGAGAGCATGCGTGTTTGGGGAACCTCTGATGATGGGGAGTGGAGGTACCCAGCTCACCTCTTCAGCACTGCCTGGCTGTTCTCTGGCTCTCTCCAGCCCGCTTATTACAAGCCTTTTTCTTGGCTGCTGAGCTGAACTGTATGGACATACAAAAGACTCCCAGGAGGCAATTCAGTTCTCTTTTCTGCCTAGCTGCAGGCCTCTGGGTGGGGAGTGAGAGTTAGCAGCACTGGTCTGCCCTCTCCATTCGAGAGATGGCCCCACCATTGCTTCTGGCCTTGTTATATCTAGTGTATCTGCCGCATTAGGTGAAGGAGTGTCTTGGAAATGGAACAGGATTTCTGAGCTTTCAAAGGTCAGGAGAACCACCAAAGGTCCAGTGACTCCCATCACTGTCAGTGATGTCAGTGCCTACCACCAGTGCACCCCCAAGGAGCCACCTCCAGGACCCAAGCCAGTAGCAGATTGGACTCCCCAGCGATGCTTTCTGGAGCAACTTCATCCTTGTGACATTTGGGAGTGATCTTGATGGGATGAAAGCTTTGTAGCAGCTGCTTTAAATCTGAATCCACTCTCCCTAGGAATTGAGGTGGTACAGAGGAGAGTATGCACCATATTCAAGAGAATGATTTATATTTCCACTCTCAATATATCTTATTATCCCTTTGTAAAAGCTAATTGATGTTAACTGATTAAATGAAACTAAGACACCAGTCTCTAGCAAATGACATTGAGGAGAACATGTTAGAAAAGGGGCTTGAATCAACGGCATTGGAGAAGATATTCTCAACCCCTCAAGATGCCCCTAATGCCCTGAAGAGGAGGTGTAGCTGGTCTTCTGTGCATCTGACTAATCAGTTTAAGAAGAAACTGGGATAAGAGTCTAAAAGTGCTGCAAACAAAATGGATGAAAAAAACAATAACATCTCAGATGATTCTGAAGAGAAGATGGGCATAGTTAGATTATAATTTCACAAAGTCCTTTTTTGAGTTGGCAGCATAAATCCAACCAGCAGATCAACTATATCAAAACAGAGGAAACAAAAACAATTTGGCATTTACTATAGCCATCATGAACAAATATATTCTCCTATAATACTTGTTTTTATTCACTTGTTTCAGTCGTGTCTGACTCTTCATGACCCCTCTTAGGATTTTCTTGGCAAAGATACTGGAGTGGTTTGCCATTTCCTCATCCAGCTCATCTTACAGATGAGGAAAGTAAGGCAAACAGGGTGAAGTGACTTGCCCAGGGTCACACAGCTAGGAAGTGTCTGAGGCCAGATTTAAATTCAGGTCTCCCTGACACCAGACCCAGTGCTCTATCCACTGTGCCACCTAGCTGTCCAAATAATATTTACAGCATGCAAAAACATTTCAGGTTCTGCCCCAAACAGTGAATCTGGTAGGCTTTGCCATAGTACAAATCAATCATCATGTATTTATTAAACATCTACTATATATCAGGTACTGTGCTATACCCTGGAGATACAAGTGCAAAGAATAAAGCAATCCCTATTGGTAATAAGTTTACGTTCTAATGTAAGAAAAGAAGTACATATAACAAACAATACATACCACACAAATGTAAAGTGAATAAATACATAATATATAATATTCACATGCACAAAGCAGTTAAATCATTTGGGAGGACTCTAGCAGCTAGGGGGAATAGAAGGGCTTCATGCAGAAAACAATGTCTGAGCTGCATCTTAAAAGAAGAGAAAACCATGAGGTAGAGGTAAGGAGTGAGAACGAAGACGTGGGGATGAGAGATGGAGGCTCAGGAACGAGGGACACAGAGAAGGCCAGTTTGGCTGGATTGCAGAGTACAGAAAGATGAGTAATGTCCACTGAGGCTGTAAGGGGCCAGGCTGTACAGAAGTTTATATTTTATCCTAGAGACCACTGGAATTGGTTTAGAAGGAAAGTCCTATGGGCAGATCTACATTTAAAGCAAGTTAACTTTGGCAGCAATGCATGGAATGGATGAGAATGGTGAGAAAGTCAGGGAAACCAAATAGGAAGTTGAACTAAATTAGGTGAGAGGTGATAAGGGTCTCAGCTGAAGGGCTTATTCTGTAAGTAGCAAGTCAAATGGGAATGTACAAATGGCAAGACTTAGCAACTGAATGGATGTGTGCGGTGGAGAGTGAGTGAGATATGGCCAAAATTATGAATCTGAAACACTGAAAGGGTGGAGGTGACTTTACCAGAAATGAGGAAGTTGGGATGGAAGATAATGAACAAAATTTAAGATATCTCTGGGGCATCTAGTTTAAAATGTCCAATAGGCAACTAAGATGATATGACTAAAGCTTACAGGAGAGAATGGGGCTGGATACATGCATCTGATACTAATTTACATATAAATTGTAGTTAAATCCATGGGAGCTGATAAATTACAGAGTGTGTGTCTCTGTGGATGAAACAGAGACACACAGAGAGAAAAAGGAGAGAAATAAAGAGACATGGAGAGAGATGGAAAGAAAGAGATGGAAACAAACACAGAGGAAAGACACAAAGAGATTTGATCAAGGGACCAAATTAGGTGCAAAGATAACTATGCCTACAGGAAGAATTCTTGACTAAACAAGGGATGGAGAAGCCTACGGGAGATGAAATGCACAACAGAGGTGGGGGAGGTATGAGGGAGAGACTATAAATGAGTGTTAATTGAAAGAAAATAAACATTGGATAAATTGACTTGACTATTAATGGAGCATTTGCCTGTCCAGAGGTTATCTCTCATTCTTACCACATGACTTGGTACATAGTAGGTATTAATAAGTGTTGGTTGAATTGAATTGAATTGAATAGTCTATATTTAGTGGGCTATGATGAGTTAGGAGGGCACTGTGGCATTTTTCCAAGCTAGGGAAATCGGTGCCAGGGCTTCCTCCTCCAACCTGGAAGGTGTTTTGTTACGTCTAGTCAGTGATAAGTGAATTAGAGGTGTAATTCCCATAGCAAGCCCTGTGAGGAGGCAGCAGCAGACCCTTGAAGTGGATGTGGAGATTTGCTACATTTACACGTGACTGTGGGCAGTCACTAACCTCTCTGGGGCTCCATTTTTGCATCTGGACAGTGAGGCAATTGGACTTGATTTGCTCTGAGGTTCCTTCCAGTTTTCCGTCTCTGATCATGAATTCCATGATGCTGGAGGGAAGAGCTGAGGTCTTGTGATGAAAGAACCCAGGGAGCAAGGCGCTTCCGCAGATATTTACTAATTCCCCTAACCATGGGTCTGATCTAGTTAGAGTGTTCACTGTGTATCAAAGCCCTGGCCATGGGTTTTCTCTGCCACTGAAAATCGGCTCCAGATGTAGGGCTTCATGGGCTGCTCTGTCATTTCCTTATTACTGCTAAGGGCTTCAGAGTTTCTCATTATCATATTTAGAGAGACGGGCTGGGCAGAGCTTTGGATGGGTGTGTGCTGGGAGACCTCCCAGGAGCCTTTTAAAAGATTTTTCAAGATGTTGAATATTTTTATTGGCCAAATTTGTAAACAGTGAGAGGGGCTGGTAACTGTGAGAACATTTCATAGCAAACGAGGTTGCTCCACGAAGTGCTTTCTTTTAATTTCTTTTTATTAGTCTGAATTTGACCAACATCAACACTGCAAAACATTTCCCTATACAAAAAATAGAAAAAAGAAGATTCCGTGTGAAGTCATGGATTTCCACTACATACGGCATTTTTTTGGAGGGAGGGGGTAATTCAAATTTAACATGATAGTTCCAATAAGTTCCTGATTGTGCCGCCTTCTGAAATTTCTTTTGCTTTTTGATTTATTTTGAAAATTATTCATCTACAGTGTTTTCTTCTTTTTTTTAGTATTGTTATCACAAGCTATCACATCCCTCCCCCATGTTTCTTGTGCTTCCCTTCTAAAAAATTTCCCCCTCATCACAAAACACATAAGCCCGTGAGTGGTCTCTACTTCTAGTCTATTTTCTCTCTCCACCAAGATGTGGGAAGGATTATTTCATCACCGGTGTTCTAGATTCGCTAATGGTCCTTGAATGGCTCACAGCTCCTAATTCTTTCCTAATTTTTCTCCTTTACAATATCATAGTCATTGTATAGATTGTTCTGCTTCTGCTCATTTTATTCTGCAGTTCCCAAGCTTCTTTGCATGTGTTTTTATTTTTCTATTATTTCTTTATGATATAACAATATTCAATTACATTCATATGCCAAAATTTGGCCAGTCATTCCTCAATGGATGGACACACCTACTTTGCTATAACAAAGTGTTGCTATATATGAATAATTTCCCTCTTTCTTTGATCTCTCTTTGTTACAAGGCTAGTGATGACATTGCTAGGTCAAAGAATATGTTGGATTATGGTTCCAAATTGCATTCAAGAATGGTCAAACTATCTTGTTCTACCAACCACTAGTGTATAGTGTAGGTCCTTCTAGGTCCTTGGGTGTGGCCTTTTGACTGAGTCCAAGTTTTATAGAACAAATCCTTTTATTAAGGGAATTTATTCTGTGAAGTTTGGATTCAGTCAAAGAGCAGCACTTGCTGACCTAGAAAGCCACATGTGGCCTCAAGGCCACAGCTTCCCCACTCCTGCTAGATGCCCCAAAATCTTTCAACAACTGCCATTTTCTTTTTTTAAATATTATTTTGACAATCTGATGGCTATAAAGTAGAACTTCAGAATTGTTTTAATTTGCCCTTCCCATATTATTAGTGATTTGAGGCATTTCTTATATGGTTATTGATAACTTGGGTTTCTTTCCTTGAGAATTGCTTTTTCATATCCTTTGACCATTTATAATAATAACAATAATTTGTGTTATTGTATTTTGTTAATTATCTTTTTGTAGATGTATTTGATCATATTAGTACATACTCATTACTGTATCAATATTCTATTTAGTTATTATTATTATTTACATAGCACTTTAAGGTTTGTGAAATGCTTTACAAATATTACCTCAGTTTATCCTTACAACAAACCTAGAAGATAGGTATTTTTATTATCCTAACTTTACAGATTTGGAAACTGAGGTAGAGGTTAAGTGACTTGTCCATGGTCACTCACAAAGCTGGTAAATATCTGAGGTGAGATTTGAACTCTGGTCTTCCTGTATGCACTGTACCACCTAATCGCCTTGATCTATTAAGATATAGCTCTTCTTATATGTTTATATCAACTTCCTATATGTTATAGACATCAGACTTTCGTCAGAGAAAATTACTGGAAAGATTTTTCCCGGTTAATTGTTTTCCTTTGAGTTCCAACCATGTTTATTTTGTGTAAAAACTTATAAGTTTTATGTAATTAAAATTGTCCATTTAATCTCCTCTGATCTTTTCTCTTTCTTGTTTAGTCAAGAATTCTTCTAGTATTCATATATGTCCTTGCACCTAATCTGTTCCTTTGATCAACTTTTCTATGTTTAATTATTATTAAATAATTTTGATGCTTAATGCATTGTAGTTGATATCAAGATCTCTTACTGGAAGATCCCTTTCCTTCTCAATCGTTTTCCTTCTTATTTCTTTTGAGATCCTTGACCTTTCTTCCTTCAGATTCATTTATTATTATTTGTATAGTTCCGTAAAGTGACCTTTTAATAGTTTTATTGGTAGGAGATTGAAACTGTAAATTAGTTACAGTGGCAGGGTGGTCATTACTATATTGGTATGGCCCAACCTCTCCAATTATTGAAGTCTACCTTTATTTCCATAAAGAATGCTTTGTAACTGTATTCACATAATTCCTCTAATGTTTTGTAGCTGGACGCTCAGATATTTTATACCTGCCATAATTATTTTCTTTACCTATTTTCTTTACTTATCTTTTTCTGCTGGGATTTGTTGACAATATTGTGCAGTTGTTTCAGATGTTTCTGACTCTCCATGACCCCATTTGGGGTGTTTTGATGAAGATTCTGGAGTACTTTGCCATTTCCTCCACCAGCTCATTTTACAGATGAGGAAAGTGAGGCAAACAGGGTGAAGTGACTTGGCCAGGGTTATGACTGGTAAGTGTCTGAGGCCATATTTGAACTCAGGAAGATGAGTCTTTCTGACTCCAGGCCAGGGCCTCTATTCACTGCTTCCCTTAGCTGCCTTGTTGACAATATTCAGAAAGGCTAATGGTTTTGGTGAATTTATTTCATCTTCTTGTTTTACTGAAGTTATTGTTTAAATCAACCATATAGCCAATTTTCTAGGGTTATTCTG